>NC_048303.1:92134270-92191790 GCF_013100865.1 Trachemys scripta elegans | reverse complement strand
CCTGCACGTCCACCAATGTTATATATGCCATCATATGCCAGCAATGCCCCTCTGCTATGTACATTGGCCAAACTGGACAGTCACTACGCAAGAGGATAAATGGACACAAGTCAGATATCAGGAATGGCAATATACAAAAACCTGTAGGAGAACACTTCAACCTCCCTGGCCACACAATAGCAGATGTTAAGGTAGCCATCTTACAGCAAAAAAACTTCAGGACCAGACTCCAAAGAGAAACTGCTGAGCTCCAGTTCATTTGCAAATTTGACACCATCAGATCAGGATTAAACAAAGACTGTGAATGGCTATCCAACTACAGAAACAGTTTCTCCTCCCTTGGTGTTCACACCTCAACTGCTAGCAGAGCACCTCACCCTCCCTGATTGAACTAACCTCGTTATCTCCACCTGCCTCTGGAGATTTCCATTACTTGCATCTGAAGAAGTGAGGTTCTTACCCACGAAAGCTTATGCTCCCAATACTTCTGTTAGTCTCAAAGGTGCCACAGGACCCTCTGTTGCTTTTTACAGATTCAGACTAACACGGCTACCCCTCTGATACTTAATGAAGGGGTGTGTGCCTACACCTGCAGTTAGCTCTGAAAAGGGAAAACTACCCCATTTATCTTAATGGGTTAGTAATGCTGAAACCTACCACTTCAGGCATCAACATTAACCCATCAGAGTGTGGACCTTGCTGTTGGCAGTCCATCTTGACTGTGAGGATGGTGTCAGAAGAGGATTTTCCCTCTGCTTCCCAAGAGTCCTCTGGTTGTTGGATGGGGGATGAGTTCTCCCCTTTCCAGGGCAGACTACAATTCACCTGAAGACAAGGGACAGTATTCTGAGGAGGGGGAGGGCCTGACCTGAGCAAAGAGGTTATTTATATTAAAGGCTAGAAGGGGAAATAGAATCTTTTAAATGAAATCTCACCACTTCTTCTTATCCTCATAACCCTGGGAGGGGGAAAACTACTTTCCACACAGCTGGTCCAGCCATAGGTCACCTTAGTTTCTTGTGCTGGGTTCAGGGAACTCTCCTGAGTACATAGTGACCTCTGGTTTACATACCCTGGTTTCAGGACTTGCTGAAGGGTGCAGCCCTCTGATTCCTATTGGACACATGACAAGTGGAGCCTCAGGCCTGGTCTACACTATGACTTTAATTCGGATTTAGCAGCATTCAATCGAATTAACCCTGCACCCGTCCACACAACGAAGACATTTATTTCGAAATAAAGGGCTCTTAAAATCGATTTCTGTACTGCACCCCGACGAGCGGAGTAGCACCAAAATCGATATTGTCATTTCGAATTAGGGTTTGTGTGGCCGCAATTCGATGGTATTGGACTCCTGGAGCTATCCCACAGTGCACCATTGTGACCGCTCTGGACAGCAATCTGAACTCGGATGCACTGGCCAGGTAGACAGGAAAAGCCCCGCGAACATTTGAATTTCATTTCCTGTTTGCCCTGCGTGGAGAGCACAGGTGACCACAGATAGCTCATCAGCACAGGTAACTATGCAGGCCGATAATCGAAAAAGAGCACCAGCATGAACCGTATGGGAGGTACTGGATCTGATCGCTATATGGGGAGAGGATTCAGTGCTAGCAGAACTTCATTCAAAAAGACGAAATGCCAAAACTTTTGAAAAAAATCTCCAAGGGCATGATGGAGAGAGGCCACAATAGAGACTCAGATCAGTGCCGCGTGAAAGTCAAGGAGCTCAGACAAGCCTATCAAAACACAAAGGAGGCAAACAGTCACTCCGGGTCAGAGCCGCGGACATGCCGCTTCTACGCTGAGCTGCATGCAGTTCTAGAGGCGGCCGCCACCACTACCTCACCTCTGACCGTGGATTCTGAGGTGGGGGTAATCTCATCAGCTACACCTGAGGATTTTGCGGATGGGGAAGAGGAGGAGAACGAGCTTGTAGAGAGCACACAGCACTCCATTCTCCCCAACAGCCAGGATCTTTTTCTCAGCCTGACTGAAGTACCCTCCTAACCCTCACAAGCCAGTATCTGAGACCATGACCCAATGGAAGGGACCTCAGGTGAGTTTACCTTTTAAAATATAAAACTTGTTTTAAAAGCAAGCATTTTTTAATGATTACTTTGCCCTGAGGACTTGGGATGCAATCGCGGCCAGTACAGCTACTGGAAAAGTCTGTTAACGTGTCTGGGGATGGAGCGGAAATCCTCCAGGGACATCTCCATGAAGCTCTCCTGGAGGTACTCCAAAAGCCTTGCCACAAGGTTTCTGGGAAGTGAAGCCTTATTCCGTCCTCCATGGTAGGACACTTGACCACGCCATGCTAGTAGCAAATAATCTGGTATCATTGCATGACAAAGCCTGGCAGCGTATGGTCCCGGTATTTGCTGGCATTCAAGCAACATCCGTTCTTTATCTCGCTGTGTAATCCTCAGGAGAGTGATATCGCTCATGGTAACCTGGTTGAAATACAGGAATTTAATTAAGGGGACAGAGGTGGCCGTTCCTACTGGGCTGTTTGCCTGTGGCTGAAAAGAAATCCTTCCCTGCAGTTAGCCAAGCGCGGGGGGAGGAGGGGGTGGAATTGGCCCTGAGCTTTTCACGTTTGGCTAGCAGGGATCTTCCCTGATACCAGCCACGTGGTGGGGGGAGGGGTACAGTGATCATCCCAGATAATTCATGGCGGGAGGAGGGGGTGGGGGGTTAGTTTGTTTCTGCAGGGATCTTCCCTGATACCAGCCATGTGGTGGGGGGAGGGATAAAGTGATCATCCCAGAGAATTGGATGCAGGGGGGGGGGGTTAGTTTGTTTTCTGCTGCTGAAGGTTAACAGGAAAACTGCAGCAGTCAATGGGCTTTGCTTGGTATGTGGGAAAGGAGGGCGCAGAAGCCGAAAGACAATGGCTTACCATGGCCGCATGCAAGCTGAATTCTGTTGCCCGGACCTGCGTCTGTGATCTCTAACACCAAAGCCACAGGAACTCAATATTAAGATGGAAAATGCGACCTTGTACTGAAATCACATGTGCTATGTAATGTGAATAGTGTGGTTCACCATGAAAGAGTATAAGCATTGTTCTGTAAAATGTATCATTTTAAAAACTTCTCTCCTTTTTTTCAACCCTCCCTCCAGCAGCTGCAAATTTTTCAAGCCTCCCTCCTCTGTTCCGAAGGCTATCTCAGATAAGGCAGTGGAGAAAGAAGACGTGAGACAAGATGTTCTTGGAAATAATGTAATGCACCCGCAATGAAAGAGCTCATTTGAATGAGTGGAAGGACACGGTATCTAAATACAGGAAAGATGCCAGTGAACGTGAGGTCATGAGGGACGCTCGAGATGAGAGGTGGCAGGCTGCAACGCTGGGGCTGCTGCGTGATCAAACGGACATGCTCCGGCGTCTGGTGGAGCGTCAGGAATGGCAGCAGGATAACAGACTGCTGCTGCAGCCACTGTATAACCTCCCTCCCCCATAACCATGTTCCATATCCTTCTCACTCAGAGGTGTAAGAACGTGGGAGGGGGAGGCTCTGTGCATCCTCCCACTCCACCCCAGTGGACAGCCCAACCAAAAGGCTGTCATTATATTGAATTTTTTCAGTGGCCTTTTACTTCCCTCCTATCCTCCTCCCAAACCTCACCCAGATTACCTTGTCGGTTCTCTCCCTATGTTTATAATCAATTAATAAAGAATACATGATTTTTAAATGATAGTGACTTTATTTCCTTTAAAAGCAAGCTGTGATTTAAGAGGGGAGGGTGGTTTGCTTACAGGGAATGAGTCAATCAAGGGGGCAGGTTTTCAACAAACAGAACTTTCACACCGTAGCCCGGCCAGTCATGAAACTGGTTTTCAAAGCTTCTCTGAGGCGCAGCACTTCCTGGTGTGATCTTCTAATCGCCCTGGTGTCTGGCTGCGCATAATCAGCAGCCAGGCGATTTGCCTCAGCCTCCCACCCCACCATAAAGGTCTCCCCCTTACTCTCACAGAGATTGTGGAGCACACAGCAAGCAGCAATAACAATGGAGATATTGGTTTGGCTGAGGTCTGAGCGAGTCAGTAACGAGCGCCAGCGACCTTTTAAACGGCCAAATGCACATTCTACCACCATTCTGCACTTGCTCAGCCTGTAGTTGAACAGCTCCTGACTCCTGTTCACGCTGCCTGTGTATGGCTTCATGAGCCATGGCATTAAGGGGTAGGCTGGGTCCCCAAGAATAACTATTGGCATTTCAACATCCCCAACGGTTATTTTCTGGTCCGGGAAGTAAGTCTCTTGCTGCAGCCGTTTAAACAGATTAGCGTTCCTGAAGATGCGAGCGACATGAACCCTTCCCGGCCAGCCCACGTTGATGTTGGTGAAGTGTCCCTTGTGATCCACCAGTGTTTGCAGCACCATTGAAAAGTACCCCTTGCAGTTTATATACTGGATACCCTGGTGTTCCGGTGCCAAGATAGGGATATGGGTTCCATCTATCGCCCCACCACAGTTAGGGAATCCCATTGCAGCAAAGCCATCCACTATGACCTGCACATTTCCCAGAGTCGCTACCTTTTGTAGCAGCAGCTCAGTGATTGCTTTGGCTACTTGCATCACAGCAGTCCCCACAGTAGATTTGCCCACTCCAAATTGATTCCCAACTGACCGGTAGCTGTCTGGCATTGCAAGCTTCCACAGGGCTATCGCCACTCGCTTCTCAACTGTGAGGGCTGCTCTCATCTTGGTATTCTGGCGCTTCAGGGCAGGGGAAAGCAAGTCACAAAGTTCCAAGAAAGTGCCCTTACGCATGCGAAAGTTTCGCGGCCACTGGGAATCGTCCCACACCTGCAACACTATGCGGTCCCACCAGTCTGTGCTTGTTTCCCGGGCCCAGAATCGGCGTTCCATGGCTATAACCTGCCCCATTAACAGCATGATCTCCAAAGCACCGGGTCCCGTGGTTTGATAGAATTCCATGTCCTCATCACTCTCGCCACCACACTGCCGTAGCCTACTCCTTGCCGCCTGGTTTTGCAGGTTCTGGTTCAGCATAAACTGCACGATAACGCGCGAGGTGTTTACAATGTTCATGACTGCTGTCTTGAGCTGAGCGGGCTCCATGCTTGCCATGGTATGGCGTCTGCACTGTTCACCCAGGAAAAAGGCGCGAAACGGTTGTCTGCCATTGCTTCCCTGGAGAGGGGAGAGAATGTACGCAGAACCACCCGCGACAATGTTTTTGGCCCCATCAGGCATTGGGATCTCAACCCAGAATTCCAATGGGTGGAGGAGACTGCGGGAACTGTGGGATAGCTATGGGATAGCTACCCACAGTGCAACGCTCCGGAAATTGACGCTAGCCCCGGTACATGGACGCACACCGCCGAATTAATGTGCTTAGTGTGGCGGCATACATTCGACTTTATACAATCTGTTTCCAAAATTCGAATTATATAAATTCGGATTAATCCCATAGTGTAGACATACCCTTAGATTTCAGCTCTTAGTTTCTCTGCTCCTTCCATTGGTATCCAGGGGATGGCATTAGTGTATATCAAATTTCCTTAATCCTTTTCTTATCAGAGGCTTTTTAAGTTTAATTCATCTCAAGGACTGTATTTCATTATTTGCCCCCACAATCAACTGTGACCCCTCCCTCCCCTCCCCCCCCACACACACTTTAAGCAATTTCTGTTAATATCCCAAAATTATACCCTGGTTTCTATCTTTTAAAGTTTCTCCTTCCTTGTCAGACTCTCTCTGTTACTTCTAGAGTGCAACAATTATTTACAATGAAAATCAACAAAATCCTTATCGACTTATAAATGTGGAGGACATACGTTGTACATGCTTTGGTTATATTAAGAATTTCACATTATTTGGGACTTACAATAGAAGAAGAGACATTTTCCACATATAGATGATATAGATATGACTCACAGGAAAACAAATATGTACATTCCAATTTGGAGTAAAGAGAGATTATTCATGATATATGTGATTTACAAGGAAACAATGTATAGTTTATAATTTGAGGTTTTGTGAAGAGCAGGATTGTGTGCATGCAATTACAACCAGAGCTCAAAAACACATGCACACAATCCTGCTCTTCATAAAACCTTTGCTGGCCTAATATATCCAACTATCAAAGGTAAAAATATTTTCTAGATGGAACTATTAACTATTGGTTTGCTTTAGAGAATATTTTTTTAATAAGGACACAGTTCAAATATGTGAACAAAATGGCACAGCAAGTTAGTTCATCTATGAACTGTGAAGATATGAATTGCTGGTTTATGCCACCAAGGAAAATGAGTTGGATGCCTGATTCTGCTTCCATTGAGGTCAATGGTGAAGGCCATTAAATGGATGTCTAAAGTTAGGCTGTTTAGTCTATATTTGAGCACTTAAATTACCAGTTTTACACCAAGTGTTGAGGACACAGTAGCTCCCACTGACTTCAGTGCTGCAGGCTTAGGCCTTTTGGTGTTCTTCCAGTTCCCATATATTCGTATCACAAAACCATTACAGAGTATTGAAGAAATCTGTGGACTCAGCAGTAATTGCTGAGGAGAAGCCCCATAACTAGTACTGCAGGTTACAACTAGGGAATTGGCAGAGCTGTGCCGGGAACTTGCATAGCATCTGCTTGTACAATGCTTGGTTATGGTCATAGTTATTAGTTCTCTTCTTTCATGAGCACTGAATTCACTCTCAGATTTTAATATTTTTATTATTTTAAAATGTAAGAGCAGCCAGATGTTATATCACAAATTTGACACTGTATTGCAGTCAATAATTTCATTTATTTTAAAAAGAAATATTACATTAGATCATGCAAATGATTCCACACCTGAATAACATTCTGTATTTGAGTAGTCCCACTGTATTCACTCTAATTGGACCATTCACTTGTAAGTTTTTTGCATTATCAAAGCCATAGCTTGCATTATCTTTTAAAAAAAATACTGTGATGCATTGTGAACAATGGCCCATATTATCATATATCTTTCTTTTTCAAAAAATTAAGAGGCAAAATGTGAAGCAGCTTGCAAATTTTATAGGTAGCATTATCTCTTATCAAAAGTCAGAACATCTTTACTACTTGGCCTTGGTTTTTTGTTTTAGTTTGGTTTTCTAATTTTTTTCTTCCAACCCCCACTGTGTGTCTTGAACTCAATATCCAATTACAGAATTTGTAATCAGCATATTGTTTTAATGTCTGACTTTAGTGTCTGGCCTGAAACACAATTTTCACACAACGAGTAAGATTACTTTTTTTTCTGTTGATAAAGGATTATGTAACTTAACCAGCATGTTTAATTTACTTTAAAGATGGGTAAATTCCATTGTTTGGTCACTAAATCTAACAGACAAGCTCAATGACTTTTTAAATACAAACCCAAAACTTCATTCAAGCTTGAACAGAACTATTGAACATTTCTCTATCATTAATAATTTCCTTTTATTTTTAGTTTTATTGATGGCATTGTCTTAAACAAACTGAACTTGCAGGAGACCAGTCAGGTCACAGACAAGTAGAACTGCAGTGTTTTATTTGATACACTAAGAAATCTCTTACTGGGTGACACATTTAAAGGGAATAAAATAAAATAAATAAATAAATAAATAAAATAGGGGAGGACTTCCAAAGTCCCAGCTATAGCATTGAAATCAAGTGTCATCTTTGCAGTTCTGTCAGACAAGATCCTCAGGCTTTGAACTATAAAAGGGTTACGTCTATCTTGACCTCTGATACAGGAGATCAGCCAAGACAAACATGTAGATGTTGCATTCACTGACCTGAGTTGAAAGTAAAATGCTTAATAACTCCTAATGGACAGAAACTGGATTTGGAGAGGTTCCTCCAGCATCCTCTTTCTTTTGCTGTTTGTCATGATTTCCCTGTCAGAAGGGAGGCAGTCACTTCACTAAAACCCTTCTGTAGGAAACTCATACAATCTATATAAGTGAGATCAGAAAAAGGTCAGGGAAATTACAGTATCTGATGCTGAAATGCTCTGTGAAATACTAAGTTTAAAAGCAATACAGTATTTAAAGAAAATGAACGTATTGAAGCCAAAACTAAATAATCTCTTCTAGATATGCAGAACAATAGCTACTGTTTATTTCTTTTGGAAACCATGGAAATGCTATCCTACCTTTTAGGCATCTTCTGGGAGAAAAAATATCCAGAATTAAAGGAATATATGGAACTACAGCTACCTCACTGAAGTGTTTTCATTAGATCATAATGTAGAATAAAAATAAACCAAGATCAACATGGAAGTCAAATGTATTTTGTATAAGGAGAAAGGAACAAACACTTACAATAGCAGCCTACCAAACATAGTGTGTAATTAAGACATTTTAATTTATGACACTCTCCTTGGGATCCACACATTTTAAATAACAAAGAAGTTTTACTGTACAAGGAGTTGTTACAATAGTTTCATGCCATTAAGAGCTAAAGGATTGGAGGATTATATGGGCAGAATGTTTATATATGTAAGTGGGGGAATGGTCCCGCTATTGTGGGGAACTTTCCTGGCTTCTGCACTACCCCGGTGAAGAGGGCTAGCGAAAGGATCCGAGTCCTCGCTCCCACTTCCTTTACCCAGAGGCCTCCCTGCCCTTGAGGACTTCCCTTCCACTCTCCTGTCTGGCAGAGTCCTCATAAACCCCGACAAGGCTGGGCCCAGGATTCCTGGGGGGCTCGACCCCCAACCCTGCGGTGGTCACCCAGGACAGGGGCTAGGGTGTCCCCACTCCGGGGTACTCTCTCTGCACTGGGCACCTCCCTGACCCACTGATCATTTCATACAATTTAAAGCAAATACAAGTTGTTTAATTAACAATTAATTTTAAAAAAAGAATAAGGAAAAATGGGAAAGGTTAGAGGAAAACACATCACCCTGCTCTGTGGCAGGGAACATTACAACCAGTGTCTCTGGAACGTCAGGGCAGTTCAATCTGTTCCTTGTAGGTCCCAGGCCTGCTTCTCAGGCCCTGTCTGTGCTGCAGAGACGCTGTGGATTGGACACTTGCTCTGGCGGTGGCCACACGCTCTCAGGCTCTAGGTGGCAGGACCCTTTTTCCCAGCGTCGCCCCTGCCCAGTCGGGGTTATGATCCCCCTGCAAGTCTGGCCTGCAAGGCCTCTTGGCTGAGGCGTCTCCCTGTGCTGGGCCCACTGCCCAGGGTCCCCCTCACTCTCCCCAGCTGCTCACCGCACTCGGACTGCACACGGCTCCGGACTGCCCCAGCCCCAGCTCCGGACTGCTCCAGCCTCAGCTCCAGCTCCGGACTGCCCCAGCCCCAGCTCTGGACTGCTCCAGCCTCAGCTCCAGCTCCGGACTGCTCCAGCCCCAGCTCCAGCTCCAGCTCCACTCTGCCTCAGCACGGCTGCTGCTGCTGCTCTGCCTTCAGCTCCCTGGGCTGCTTCTCTGGCCTCTCTGGCTCTGGTTGCTGCAGCTCTGCCCCCAGCACAGCTCTGCTCTGCAGGCTGCTTCTGTGACTCTGCTCCCAGCTCTGACCTGCTTCCTGGCTGCTTGTCTGGCCCCTCTGGCTCTGGTTGCTACAGCTCTGGTCCCAGGGCAGGTCTGCTCTCTCCGGGCTGTGCTCTGGCTTTGGGGGCTGCAACTCTGCTTCCAGCAGCTTAGCTCGGGCCCCTGCCCTCTCCTTAGCTCGGCCCCACTCTGTCTGACTCAGGCCATTCCAGTTCCCACGGAGGACGGGACCCACCCTGGCCTCCTGACTCTCTGATTAGCCTGCCCGCCCTGTCAATCAGGCTGATCTGGAACATTGGCCTCTCCCCATTGCCCCTGGGGACTGTCAGTCTCAGGCTCCTGATTTGCCATCGACCCTTCCCCTTTCAGTGCTGGGAGCTAGCCAACCAAAACAGCCCACTGAATGTTAGTAAGGGGGCAACAGTCCCCTTACATATATATATACATATATATATATATTTATATATAAAAATATAAAAACTTATTCTAAAGAGGGTGAGATGTGTTGGAAAATATTCTATAGAAGAAATTATCTCAGTACGGATGGTGAATTTTATGGGTGAAGTTGAGACCTCTGCTCTGATTGCCTTAATCTTAGAAATTTTCTGTATATAGTCCAGTATTGCAAGAGGGACAATTCAACCAGAAAGGAAAATCTTTTCCAACTGGTAAAAAAAGAGTGTAATCCTGCAGTCCTTACATTAACAGTCCCATTGAAGTGAATGGGCCTACTGCTATGAATATAGACTGTAAAATTGGGCCCTAAAATGGCATTAAATGTGGGAATGTAGTTATTATTTTTCAACATCTTTATTTGAGGCATGTGTCAGTGAATCATATTGTATTTAGAT
Source organism: Trachemys scripta elegans (assembly GCF_013100865.1). Taxonomy (NCBI): domain Eukaryota; kingdom Metazoa; phylum Chordata; order Testudines; family Emydidae; genus Trachemys; species Trachemys scripta. The sequence continues at coordinate 92,181,457 of NC_048303.1, read as the reverse complement.
GAGACAGAATATTTAAATATCTATTTTTTGTTAAGATCCAAACAGATACACAATGTGAAGGTAAGCATCAATTATTTTAAACAGTTTAAATAACTTATAGACTCATAGAACTGGAAGGGACCTTGAGAGGTCATCTAGTCCAGTCTCCTCCACTCAAAGCAGGACTAAATATTATTTATACCATCCCTGACGGGTGTTTCTCACCTGCTCTTAAAAATCCCCAATGATGGAGATTCCACAACCTCCCTAGGCAATTTATTCCAGTACTTAACCACTCTGACAGTTAGGAAGTTTTCCCTAATGTCCAGCCTAAACCACCCTTGCTGCAATTTAAGCCCATTGCTTCTTGTTCTATCCTCAGAGATTAAGAAGAACAATTTTTCTCCGTCCTCCTTGTAACAACCTTTTATGTATTTGAAAACTGTTATCGTGTCCCCTCTGTCTTCTCTTCTCCAGACTAAACAAACCCATCTTTTTTTCAATTTTCCCTCATAGGGCACGTTTTCTAGACCTTTAAACATTTTTGTTGCTCTTTTCTGGACTTTCTCAAATTTGTCCACATCTTTCCTGAAATGTAGCCCCCAGAACTGGACACAATACTCCAGTTGAGGCCTATTCATAGATTCTAGGACTGGAAGGGACCTCAAGAGGTCATCGAGTCCAGTCCCCTGCCCTCATGGCAGGACCAAATACTGTCTAGACCATCCCTGATAGACATTTATCTAACTTACTCTTAAATATCTCCAGAGATGGAGATTCCACAGCCTCCCTAGGCAACTTATTCCAGTGTTTAATCACACTGACAGTTAGAAACTTTTTCCTAATGTCCAACCTAAACCTTCCTTGCTGCAGTTTAAACCCATTGCTTCTTGTTCTATCCTTAGAGACTAAGGTGAACAAGTTTTCTCCCTCCTCCTTATGACACCCTTTTAGATACCTGAAAACTGCTATCATGTCCCCTCTCAGTCTTCTCTTTTCCAAACTAAACAAACCCAATTCTTTCAGCCTTCCTTCATAGGTCGTGTTCTCAAGACCTTTAATCATTCTTGTTGCTCTTGTCTGGACCCTCTCCAATTTCTCCACATCTTTCTTGAAATGCGGTGCCCAGAACTGGACACAATACTCCAGTTGAGGCCTAACCAGTGCAGAGTAGAGCGGAAGAATGACTTCTCGTGTCTTGCTCACAACACACCTGTTAATACATCCCAGAATCATGTTTGCTTTTTTTGCAACAGCATCACACCGTTGACTCATATTTAGCTTGTGGTCCACTATAACCCCTAGATCCCTTTCTGCCGTACTCCTTCCTAGACAGTCTCTTCCCATTCTGTATGTGTGAAACTGATTTTTCCTTCCTAAGTGGAGCACTTTGCATTTGTCTTTGTTAAACTTCATCCTGTTTACCTCAGACCATTTCTCCAATTTGTCCAGATCATTTTGAATTATGACCCTGTCCTCCAAAGCAGTTGCAATCCCTCCCAGTTTGGTATCATCTACAAACTTAATAAGCGTACTTTCTAGGCCAATATCTAAGTTGTTAATGAAGATACTGAACAGAGCTGGTCCCAAAACAGGCCCCTGCGGAACCCCACTTGTTATGCCTTTCCAGCAGGATTGGGAACCATTAATAACAACTCTGAGTAGGGTTATTCAGCCAGTTATGCACCCACCTTATAGTAGCCCCATCTAAGTTGTATTTGCCTAGTTTATCGATAAGAATATCATGCGAGACCGTATCAAATGCCTTACTAACGTCTAGGTATACCACATCCACAGCTTCTCCCTTATCCACAAGACTCGTTATCCTATCAAAGAAAGCTATCAGATTGGTTTGACATGATTTGTTCTTCACAAATCCCTGCTGGCTATTCCCTATCACCTTACCACCTTCCAAGTTTTTGCAGATGATTTCCTTAATTACTTGATCCATTATCTTCCCTGGCACAGAAGTTAAACTAACTGGTTTGTCATTTCCTGGGTTGTTTTTATTTCCCTTTTTATAGATGGGCACTATATTTGCCCTTTTCCAGTCTTCTGGAATCTCTCCTGTCTCCCATGATTTTCCAAAGATAATAGCTAGAGGCTCAGATACCTCCTCTATTAGCTCCTTGAGTATTCTAGGATGCATTTCATCAGGCCCTGGTGACTTGCAGGCATCTAATTTTTCTAAGTGATTTTTAACTTGTTCTTTTTTTATTTTATCTGCTAAACCTACCCCCTTTCCATTAGCATTCACTATGTTAGGCATTCCTTCAGACTTCTCGTTGAAGACTGAAACAAAGAAGTCACTAAGCATCTCTGCCATTTCCAAGTTTCCTGTTACTGTTTCTCCCTCTTCACTGAGCAGTGGGCCTACCCTGTCTTTGGTCTTCCTCTTGCTTCTAATGTATTGATAAAAAGTCTTCTTGTCTATCAGTGCGGAGTGGAGCGGAAAAGTTCCTTCTCGTGTCTTGCTTACAATACTCCTGCTAATACAGGAGTATAATACTCCTCTAAAACTTAGATAACAATAAACATGCCCAAATCAGTTATAGAGTTTATTGAACTTTGGAATCTTTCTGGATAAAAGGTGTGCTGTGTGAGGATGCTGGTAGTAGTGCATTATATTTCAAACCTAGAAACACTTTTTAAACAATACAAATTTACTACTGTCTTTCTTACTGTTCTCAATACAGTACTACCGCTTCTCAATATTTCTATTGATTTCTGCAGGAGTTCTGCCTGTGTTAAAGACTGTTGGATTTGGCACTCTGCTAGCTATAATTCACGCTTGTTTCTTTTTATGAATATTATTTCCCTGCTGTTAAAATTAAGCTAAAGACCAAAGAAAACAAAAGTAAACCAAAATTATTGGAATGCTTTTTGCTATTATAATGACTTATTTTGCTTTTGTTCTTTTGGATTTCTTTTGAAGTCAGCATTGTGAAGTCATTATAAAACATTTATTTAGATCTTCAGGTTTCACTGATAGGTTTGAATATTTTAGACAATTGACAGAGTTAATTAAACTGCTTTATTTGTCGCTTTTTAGATATTGCTGGATTATTCCCCTAGCTCTGTTTTAACGGGGCCTGCTGCAATAATGTGAAATAATGTCAGAATGCCCAACAAATATCTTTCCCAATTGTCACCAAGATGCTGTCTGCCCAGTATGACAAATGTCAACACTTCAGTCAGATGAATAAATGGCTTTGGCCTGCTAGACACAGCTATTGAACTGATGAGGTGGGTTTGGTTTTTTTTTTTGTTTTTTGTTTTTTTAAACAATTCTGCTGGCAAGGCTCCTTGAATAACCAATGTTTAAAATAGCAAACAGCTCTTGCTAACTGCTTTTACAGTGTTAATCTGAAGATATCTAGATGACAAATTACTTTTAAAAGTTGGCAGGATAGCATTTTAAGCTTATACATAAATTTGGCACAATTAAAAACCTTTCCTGAAACAACACTCAGGTGCCAAACCTGCTGTGAGCTCTGTGTGGGTACACCCTTGTCCAGCCAGACCTCTTTGCAGGATTGGGGATTAAAGGCCCTATCATGGGAGGTGCTCAGTGTCCTCGAATCTTACTAGACTTTAACACTATACAGGAAGTTGAGGGACTGAGAATCTTCATACAACTGGGCCCGTAGTTTGTCATTTTGGAGAGTCACTCATAATAGTAATGATGATATATAGCATCACAGATTATCTCAGTGCTGTACAGTGTATTAACAAGACAGGGGTCCTGCCCCAAATAGCTTACAATCTAATTTAGGCTGATATGCTCTAGGCTGACAGTTCATTTAGTAGCAGGTGCAGAGACAATGCTGCTGAGAATATCGGTGCAGGAAGGTTTTATGACAGTGTATTGTTAAGGGGGGGATTTGGACTTTGTTAATATCCCATACTTCATTTTTTCCCTAAAAACTCTTCATGAGTTATAGTTTGTATACTTAATGTTTGTAGTATTTGAATTGTATGTGTATTCATTGAAATAAACGACCTTCAAGACCAATGATATGAAATTGTTATGAGCTACCTCAAACAGAGGCTGGAAAATGTACCAAACTTTTCATAAATATTATTAATGAAAAACCTTCAGATAAGGCCATTGGATCTCACTGCTCACTCCTTACTTCCAGTATGCAGTGTAGTTGTAGCTGTGTTGGTCCCAGGACATTAGAAAGACAAGGTGGGTGAGGTAATATTTTTTTTTTTTATTGGACCAACTTCTGTTGGTGAGAGAGACAAGCTTTCCAGCTACACAGTCCTCTTCTTCAGGTCTGGGAAAGGTACTCCTGGCATCACCTAAAAACGCAGGTGGAACAGATTGTTTAGCATAAGTAGTTAGCACATATTGTAAAGGATCATTCAAGGTAGAGTGGTCTGTTAACACCCTTGCAGCTATAGGACAAGAAGAGGGGGTTAGTGGGTTACAGCATGTTGTAATAAACTATAAATCTAGTGTCTCTGCTCAATCCAGGATTTTTTAATGTCTAGCAGAGTAATTAAGAGCTCTCAGGCTAATCTTTTGAAAGTGTTGTGCAAGTTTCCTTTGAGGATGTGGACTGATAAGTCAGATATAAAGTGATCGTTTTGTGAAAAGTGTTCACCCGCAGGCAATAGGGTGTTCTTGTCATACCATTTTCCTGTGTGAATTCATTGGGCAGTTAGTTCTGGTGTCACTTTCAGTCACTTAGGGCAGAATGGGACAATGAATCAACTTTAATTATAAACACTGGGAAAACTATTAGAGCCTGATTCTACAGCTTCTAGCTCTTGTGTTTAGTCCTATTGAAATAGAGACAGATATCAGGGAAACTGCTCTCTAATGCTCCCAAAAGTCTCATCAATCTTTGTGTTTTATCCCAAAATTAAATGCAGAAAAGTCTAATTTATAGGGTTAGCTATGCTTTGAATACAAGTTCTGGATGAAAGGTCTTTTCTTTCTTTTTTTAGTTCTATTCTCTTACGGTTCAATCTTTTGCCTATTTAGGCTAAAATTCAGACTCTAGTCTCTTCCTTACTTTACCACTACCATAAAATAATACTGGAAACTGGACTGGAACCATTAAACTCATTTCAGATGTTGTAGGTATAGCTGGTCATAAATTATCCAACAGAACATTTTTCTGACAGAAAATGTTAGTCAAAAACAAAATGTTTTTAAAAAGTGTTAATTTCAACAAAATTTCTTTAAAAGAAAGAAAAGAAAAAAAATCTAAATGGAGCATTCCAATAAGATCAAAATGGAACATTTCAACCTTTTCAGAATGGAATGTTGTAATTTTTCATTTTGAAATTACTTTTTTCTTTCAGCTTTTAATATTTTGTATTATATGTTAAAAATAGTCCATATTGAAACAAAATGTGCCAATTTGGAAACAAATTTTTATGGAATCCTGTTTTGTGGGAAATTTTCAAAAATTTTTTGTTTTGAGTCCATTGCAGAACAGAACAAAATTTAAAATCCTTGAATTTCCTGGAAAATGCCACCACTGCATCTTAGGCAGTGGGTCTGTTGTGCGGTTGGATGGAAGAGAAGGGGTGTTACCCCTTTAACTGCCTGTGATCAGGATCTTGTCCAGCAGGCTGGAATGAAAGGGGTCATTGCCCCCTCTCCAGCTCAGAGCACAAGGGGCAAAAGTGGAAGAACAGTTTACGTGTCCTGAGCCGGGAGGAGGAAGCCGCGCAGAAAGAACAGGTGTGTGTGAGGGACCTCTCCCCTCCCACACAGCTGACTAGAAGAGAGTGGGGGGTACTTATACACCATGCAGTTTCTGGAAAGCTCTCTTTCGCTTTGACTGGCAGCAAATGGAAGCAGTTAAAGGGCCAGGTTTTGTCATGATTCACTGTGGTTGTTACACTTAATCACCCCTTTTCTTGTGGAGGGGGGGGGGTGGCTTGGAAGGATTTTTTTGCTCTCCGCCAGGTTGGCCAAGGTAGGATTTTTTTTTTTCACCTTTCCAGCAGTGGGGTTTGGACCTGGTGAGGTGGGGCAAGCTCCCATTGGCCAGGAATGGCAAACCGAAGCCACTGGGAACTGCACAATAAGTCACAACTCATTACATAGAAAAGTTGTGGCGGGTACTTGTGGAATGGATACAGTGATCAGATAAAATTGATTTGTAAAGAATATAAAGGAGTGTCCTTTGAAGAAGCCGAGGAAGGGGGTTTGGAGCTCTTACATCTGTTATGGCAGGGAGTCAGCCCACCTCCTTTCTAGCCTCTTTACCTTCATATGAAGGGAGGATGGAGTGGTCAATAGTGGGATGGCTAGAGCCAGGTTGCAAGGTGGGAGGGTTGATGGCAGCACCCCAAGAACATGGAAGGGATTATGGAAATAATGGTGACCTGCACTGTACAATTTATTTACTGGGTACTCCCAGATATTTAAGAGAATAAAGTTGTGGCCTAATCAAGCCACATCCACTGCATGCTGTCCTCCTTCTGGCATAGCCGGATAGTCATGTTCCTGTCCAGGTCTAATTTAGGTCACCAAACAGATAACTTTTGGTGACTACTTTAAGTTGGATGGGATTTGCAATGGTGACATGTAGAGGTGGAAGGGCTCTATACATCTTTGGTACTTATATGTACAAGCTGCTAACATGACGTTTTTCCTGGATGTTCAAATCAGTTAAAAATGTACTTAATATATGAACATAGCTTTACAATTTGTCATATGTGTACCTGATGGTTGTGCATATTTGATATACTTACATACACTTTGGATAGCTTTGGGGCTTGCTAATGGTATGTGGCAAATCTTTAAATGAAGCACTTCCCCAGGAATAAGTCCCATAAATAAGATATGAAGCAAAGAAATACACTCACAGCCTGTGTGTTCTGAGGGAATGCAGACAGAAAAGGTAACATTCATTTTAGATGACAATTAAGATACTGAGCTCAATTAAGAATATTATTTAAACAACATACACAATAGATGGAACTATCCTGACAGAAACTTGAAGATTTTTTTAAAAAAACTGGCTTGTATAACTTGCAGATCAGGAGGTGGATTGCAATGGTGTTTTATCTTCATAGAGTAGGACTGGGTAATTGAAAAGTCAGATTTCTTACAATATTTATAACTCTCTGTAGAGCAACATCAAGAAAGGCAGGCCCTTTGCAGATGCAATTTCTAGGAGGACTGATTATCTCACAGAGTTAAGTGTTGACTCTGGGAGTTTATGGGTTTTTAGCTAAAGCTCTCTGACAGCCTTGGTTGAGACACAACAGGGTGAGGTTATTACCACCACTGGACATTCACAGAGAACCCAGAAGGAGATGGCACATCTATTTGTACTGCATCTGCATTAAGCATTAGATTTTATCCTATGTCTTTTCTCATGAGTTATGTCAGTTCTAATTATTTTCAAAGCATAATTACAGGTGTGTGATTATAAAAAGCATAGAGAGAGGACTTCTTGATAGTGTATGTTTATGTTAAAACTATTACGTCTATGTGACTGTTGCACTAGCTATAGAATTAGATGTGGAAAATCTGTTATATCATCTGTACTATCCCTCCCAAACAATGCAGGATTGCTGTTTATTCTCTACTGTTTTGCCAAGTCTAATTGAAAATGTCTCAAGTGATTGGTGTTCCACCTGTTTCCTTGGGTGACTATAATATAGTCTAATAGAGTTTGCGCTAAGGATAAATTTCCTGCATGCTTACATTTTTTTTTTTTTTTGCTCAGTTCTGTCTCCTTGTGACTAGTCATAGTTCCTTGATCTATCTTAGACAATTCTTCTCCCTTCCTACTGTGTGCATGTGTGTATATTCTGACACATTTGTAACAGTTATTTTGACATATTATCACTTGCTTAAGCTTTTCAAAAATACAGTATTAGTCATATGAATGTAAATTTTGTGGTAATAAAAAACGGAGCTGTTGTGCTTCCATACACAAAAAGCAAGATATGTACTTCATTATTGATTACTTGTTCTAAATTAAGCAAAACTAAAACCAGGAAGGAGCAAAAGTAAAGCTTGCACTTGAGAGTACTGTGCGTCTCTCATTCTGACGGGCTAGAAACAAGTCTGAGAACAAAATGGCTGCTGTACTGTACACATACAGAAAGAGAAATTTAAAGTCGCTGTACTTAGAAAATGAAAAGCACTCTAGTTTCATAGCTACATACATTTCATGAATAACTTTCCTATTGATAACAAACATGTATTCTGAGGACAATCCAGTGATTTGGAAAGAAGGGAGGCATCTTCTCATAGCACCAGCATCCTCATATGAAAAGAACCCAGACCAGTTAATCTTCTGAAATCTCCAAAGTTTCAGGAAGCCACTATGAAATTGTTAATACACAGATCATCAAAAGTGTAATGGAGCATACAGGTCCTGTGGGCCAAAGACATCTTGCATTCCCTAAGGTGGGGCTAGGGGGAAGGAAGCAACCAGGTGGTGTTAATTGCTTCCTTCCCTCTGCTCTGATTATGGGACAAGGGGAGGGCAGCTGTTGGTCCAGGACTCACTCAGGGAGAACAGGTGGATCTTACTCTCATAATGAAAGAGAGACTTCTCAGAAGGATGAGAGAATCAGAGGAAATACTTACCTGGCTGGTGACTTCAAGATTTAGGGCAAGTACTCTATTATGTATATCTAGTCTGGATTATTGTCCGGGGTGGGAGGGGAGCTGAACATCTTCTTTAGAGAACAGAAACATCCTCCCCTCCCATCCACCACCCACAGGCTCAAAATGGGCTGTTTTCTTTGTGACTGGAAAAGACTGGTGTGGTTCTTTCAAAGTCTGAGGCCAGCCCAAATCTTAGGCCTCATATAAAACTTATTTACTGGGAGTATAAAAAATGTTTCTTTGGTAAATATTTTTATTTTTTCCCTCATGCTGCAAAACTTTTGTAGCCTGAGGAAAATCATAAATACTCCTCATGCATTTAGACGCTTAAGCAAAGTTGTTTGGGTTGGGTCTTTTCAACTCTGTTCTCTTGTGTAATTTTGTACATTTGGAGCCCCTGTGAATGTTTTCAGAATCTCAATCCAGACCATTTGTGATACCTGGGTCTCTTTGTTTACATGTCTTGTCTCTTCGGTATTGAATTGTAAATTTGTGGCACTTTGATTCTCCTTTTTCCTTTCTCATTCAGGTGCTCTCCTCTCTTGGTCTGAATCTGCCTATAAGTCTTTGAGTCTGTCTTCCAGACCTGGCTTGAAACAACTTCTCGACTTCTCTGCTACTAAATACATTTTCTGTATGAGCCTTTCTCCTCTCTCCCCTTCCTCCCACAACCCCCTTGCAAAATATTTGAACTCACAAGTATTTTGACCATGCTGTTGATATACTATCAGTGCTCTGTTTGGCCCCATCTAACTTACAGAATGTGTTGTGTTTAGAAACAGTTTTGAAAAATTGATATTACAATGGCTCCAGTTAACATGATTCTGCTGGTAGGGTGGATGGAGTCTGAGGTCATGATCCTGTAATATTATGTGTAGATGAATCCTTGTGCCTGAGCAGAGCTGCTCTGAAGTCAGTGGGCTTTGCACAAACACAGAGGTCTGCCAGTGCACAATGCATGACAGGAAAGGAGTCTTCGACTGTCTTTTTTGGAAGTCTGTTTGTGGAGAGCAGGGGAAAAAATCAAATCTATATGTATGGATATAGTAGACAAATGAAACATGTTTAAACTATTTACAGTTGTAAGCCTATATAATCACCTACATAAGATTTTGATTGTTTCTCTGCCTAATTTCAATTAGGTTACTATTAAGAATGCTTTCAGGTTTACATCACAAATTCAAATCCAGCCCAGGTAAATTGTGACTCATTAACATCTGATATTGCTGGCTATTGTGTATTGAATAAGTAGTTTCTTCATCTTTCTAATGGCTAAGGGTCTGATTTTTCAGAGGCATCTAACACACAGTTCCAACTACCTTCAAGGAGAACTGTGTATGTTCAATATTTCTGAAAATCAGACTCTGAGTCTGTCAGGAAAACAACTAAAAGTGGCCACATTTGGTAGAGGTCAAGGATTGAATGCCTATGGATGCCAAGCTACCATTAGGGTGACTAGATGTCCCGATTTTATAGGGACAGTCCCAATATTTGATGCTTTGTCTTCTATGGGTGCCTATTATCCCCCCAACCCCGGTCCCGATTTTTCCCACTTGCTCTCTGGTCACCCTATCTCCCACCAGGACAGGCTTCTGCACCTTTACAGGGCAGTGTGGAGAATTTGCACTACTCCTGTGTGTTCTGCACCTTTTCTGTAGTCAGAGGTCAGTCTCTACTGTTGTCCAACCACTACTTTTCATATGAACTAAATTCACTTAATCTCCCCCACCACACATACTTTTTTATTCAGTACATTGTCTCTTCTTACTCTGAGCATTACCCACTTAGTTCTGGTGTTTGAGAGATCAGAATGAAGGAGAATGACAACATGTGCATTGCTCATGATAATAAAAGTAAACACATCAGTCCTCACAGGAATGGCCAAACTGATTGACCCTCTGAGCTGCATCCGACAATCTTCAGAAGTCCAAGAGCTGGGGCACGCCTGCCAGGGCACAGGGCTTCAGCCCCACAGGTGGCCCCTCCTGTCTGGGCAGAAGCCGGAGATGACATGGTAGCCCCACTCAGTCACATGGTGCTGCCGTGCCACCTCCCTGCAGGGCAGCTTCTGGAGCTGGCAAGCTGGGAGCTGCAGCCGTGGGGAGAGACAGTGGCAAACTGCTGGGAGCTGCAGGGAGAGATGGTGCTTTTGCTGCTACCTCTCCTCATGGAGCGAAAGCAGTGGCCCTCCCTGTAGTTCCCAGCAGTTTGCTGCTGCCTCTCCACAAGGCACTAACACTTGGGAGCTGCAGAGAGGAGCTGGGGAGGAGAGGGAGAATGTGATTCAAACTGTTGGGGTGGCCGAACCTTTAAATTTTGCCTCCCCACTCTTAGCAGGCACCAGTCATCTCTTGCAGAAGCCCCTAGCCCCACCACCCCATGGCAGAGCAGAAGCCCTGAGCTCCCCCAGTCTGGTAGGCTGGGAATGGGGAGGGACTTGGGGGGGCTCCATGAGCCACACTTTAACTGTAAAAGAGTTTAGCCACCCTTGCTCTAATACCTTGAAGCCTTTCAGGAGTCCCAAACAAGCATTTTCAACTGCAGCCTATTTCTTGAGGGAAGGGCGGCCAGCACATCCCTCGGCCCGCGACGCTTCCCGTAGCCCCCATTCGCCTGGAGCGGCGAAGCGCGGCCAGGGGGAGCCGTGATCGGCCGAACCTGCAGACGCGGCAGGTAAACAAACCAGCCTGGCCTGCCAGGATGCTTACCCTGGTGGACCGTGTGCCAAAGGTTGCCGATCCCTGCCATAGAGAGATGCTAAAGAAGTGAGAGACACAAAACTGTGAAGAAAAGATTTATTTTTCATTTACTTTTTGATTGATGTATGAATCGAAAGGCTTATAAGCGAACACAGAAAAATTAAAAACAAAAATCAATTCCATCCACATTTGCCTGGCAATCATGCCACGCCTTCTCCCTTTGTCTTCAATAAGCCAGATGCACGCAGCAGGGACTGCTGCCTCAGAAGGTCTGAATCACACAAAGAAACCTGTGTACCAATATATTAAATAATAAAATTGTGGTAGAGGGTAGTGGGAGGGAAGAATGAAGGATGACATGGTAGTTTTCTATTTTGGGAGGTGGAGGGGTGGCAGGAAAATGCTTCCAGATTGAATTTACTTAATAAAGAGCCCAGAGCAACCCCCACTTTCTATTTGGGATTCATAACCTCCAGCATACTCAGCTGCTTTCCTTGGCATCTGTCTCTTCCCCCTGCCATTTGAATGAGAGATTAGATATAGAGTACAGAACGAGAGAGAGAAAGACCAGCTTCCTTCCTAGCCCCCAGAGCGGCAGCTGGCTATGTGCTGTGCTGAATCGAGGTTGGAATCTGTATGTACCTCTCTAGTAAATGTTTTGGGTGCACCCTTGAGAGTTTCATCATGCAAATCTCTTGGAGAAGCCAGGAGACTAGATCTTTTGATTCTGCTTACACCCTTATGGAAAAAAAAGGCTTTAATGTTAATCAAGTGACATTTTAGTAAAATTGAATCACTGCCTAGTAATTTTAGGAGTGTTCATTGTCATTACACTTTACTGGTAATGCAAAGACATACTGGGCCTGATTTTGATCACGCACTGTTGTAAATCAGGTGTAATTCTATTAAAATCAATGGAGTTAGAATGGAGTAAAACCAGTGTCAGTGAGATAAGAATCAGGCCCATTTTGCTTTTATCTAATTCCACATATCGTGCAGAGTATGTTACTGCACATGTACTACCTCTAAAAGGAGAAAAATTTACCTTTCAAATTGTTTTTTTATGAAGATCTTTAAATTAAACTTCTAGTAAAATTGCCACTGCATGTGGGCAGTAGAGGGGAATAGTAAAAGGCATTTTTTCTCCTAGGCATAATGCAGGCTGCTGTTGCAGAGGTGTTTCTCAGGATGAACTTCAATTTTAAGGGGTTTATAACTCTGCTATAAAAATGTGCTCTAGGCTGAAGTTGGACCAAAGCAATATTGTTGCTGCTGCTGCTATTGATGTTGCACTGAAAGAACTACTTAGTGCCTTAAATAAAGTTTGAAGGCAAAGCTGTGATGAACAGTACAGGCTTACTGGATTGCCAACAATGCTGGCCTGCTACTGTGCAACCATAACTTCCCCAGTGATCCCATACCCCTTTCTCTGCAGGAGTGGCGCTCAAGCCACTTGTACAAGTGTCTCCTAATGCCTGATTCAGACAGCACCTTTGGAAGAAAACTACTCATCTTCACCCTTCTGCTCAGAGAAGTTGGTTTGCCATCTTTTTGTTAATTTAGAATAATGGCAAAGCTATTAAAACAGACTCGAGCAGTGGTTCTCAAACTTTTTTTTCCGCAGACCACTTGAAAATTGCTGAGGTTCTCAGTGGAGCTCTTAATGATCTTTCCAAATGTTGTTTGTACCATTAGCTAACTTTGTAAAGTGCTTTGGATAAAAGCGCTATATTAAAAAAAAAACTTTAATGTTTTTTGTTCTACAAATAAAAGCACACAACTCATATTTTAGTATCAGTAGTCTTACCTTTCTAATGTGATGGATGTGCCCTCTCTCCCCCACTGGAGCAGTCCCCAAGCTGGGGCTGGGAAGGAGGGGGGTCTCTCCCCCGCCACAGCAGCCACAGAGCTGAGCCTGGGAAGGAGGGATGTTTCTCCCTGGCAGCCATAGCTCTGGAGCTGGGGAAAGTGGCCGTTTTCTCTGGCCACCGCAGCCCTGCATGTCCCAAATTCCCCCCACCCTCTCTTCTCACCCCACTGCCTCCTCCCACCTACCCCTTGTTTCCCCTAAGGCCACCACCTCACCTCACCACCTCTCCAGGATCCAGGCACCTAATTAGTGGAGCCACGCTTGTGTGGCTCCACTAATTAGGTGAGTGGCCCTTCATTGTCTCATGTGCAGCCGCCCAGGCACTCACCTTAGATGGAACTATCTGCGGACCACGTGAATGGTGCTCGTGGACCACTGGTGGTCTGCGGACCACAGTTTGAGAACCTCTGGATAGAGTGTTTGTGCTACTGGTAAATGGCACTTCTACAGAAAAAGGGATTTTTTTGTGGAGTGACAAATGTCATGTTTAAATGGTATTTTTAGTGCACTCATGAATCATTGTCCTTTCACTGTCACTAGTGTAGCTCTATTGAAATCCGTTGATTTCACAGGTATGAAACCAGAGTAAAAGCAGAATCAGGTAAACAAGATTACTTATTAAAGCTTGTATCTGGGAGATAATTAGAGCTAGTAAAAAAATGGTGACTATAGTATAGCTCATGAACATTTTGGGGGAAAAAATCTCAAAATTTTGATGTAAAAAAACAAAGGATTTCCCCCTCTTTTCTATTTTGCCACTGAAATGGGGGTGGAGGGCAGGGAAGAGAAAGAGGGAAACAATAAGTGACAATCCAGTAAACAAACAATTTTTGGTTTTGGAACTTGACAATAAAAGATAATTTTCATTTTCCCCAGTGTTTTTCATTAAATACTACAACTTTCTGTGGAAATTTTCATCTTTTAAAAGGTCACTTTTTTGAACAAATTCTTTTTCAATGTACATCTCAACCAGTTCTAGACATAATTTAATAAATAAGTCCCAAAACTAACTTTACTAGGCCACATTGTTGCAAGAAATAGTATGAGGAGCTAATAAAAACACAATTTTCTTCTGCACTAGTTCTAAAATTGCTCCTTTTCTTTCTATTTCTTTTGCTAAAGCCTTTGCCCACACTATAGGTATTTCTCACCTGGGCTCCTTAACACCTTGGGTGAACTCACTTAATTTATTCCATGGTTTCTACCTTTGTACCTTTCTCGCACTCATATTGCCTTCTTCCCCTTGTATCTGTCCTCTGCTCTACACCTGCTTCTCACATCCACCCCTGAGACCCATTATATCCCTCCATAAAACACACTATAATCGATGTTTGGTTGTGTATGACACTGTTCTCACTGTGGCAGTGTTAGGTTATCTGCAAAGCAAACATATATAGCAATGTACATATTAAAACTTTAGAAAATTGATGCAAAAAAAGAATATTACCTTTAGTACGTATGTACCATCTGTTCAATACAGAGAAACAGTGCTAAGATTAATGGACATGTTCATTTTTGTCCATCTAATGCCCATTGTAATAGTACTCAGAGGGCATGCTCCAGAAGTCATGGTGTTGTGAGCTGTATGCAGGCATTCTAAAAAGTAAGAGAATACATTTCAGAGAAATATCATTCTCTTTATCTAGATCTGGATGTTTGTCTTGTGGTTGAGGAATGGAACAAAAGCTTGGGTTGCTTTGGTTTTTCTTGGGTAACTTTAATACTGTAGGTTAGAAGAGAAACATAAATCCACTGGCTCTTTTTCAAGCTCTTGAAATATGAGTAAAATATGAAAACCCCCAAATGACTGTTTCACTGGAAATGTAAATTAAGAGCACCATGTTTATTCAACTTTAAAAAAATGTTTACACAGGTCGAGGAGCATTATTTAGTAGTAAATTACATTTCTGCTGTGCCTACACATTATTATTTGTCAGCTTTTCTCTCTAGATCTCTGCAGAATACTGCCTATTTCATTAAAAGTTCAAAGGTCCAGAGTCTTCTAAGGAATAGCCTAGGCTTAGCATACTGGACAAACAATAATACAAGAAATAAAGGACGAAAAAGGAAAACCCTCTAGGATTTTTTTTTGTTTTATTTGGGTTCTTGTGCCTCAAAATGCCATTCTGTTCTTGCTTACACAAGTCAAGGTCCATTGACTTCAATAGAGTTAGTCCTGATTTACATTGGTGTAAGTGAGAGCAGAATCAGGCCATATTTCATTCATCAATAGCTCTCTCAGTTAAATTCATAATATTTAAACAGATTAAACTCTTATTTCATAGAAACATCTAGGAATCATGTAACTAAAGACAGACTCTTTTGTCATCCAAAAGAGGGTAGGCCTTTGTTTAGCTTTGCATGAATTGATGTGTAAGGCAGTGAGACTACGATTTGGCAGTTTGAGTTACTAATTAAACTGTTGCTTTCCCTCAGCTTAGACAAATTGGGGATGGAGGAATTTCCAACTGCTCTTTAGGAGTTCTGGTCTCAGGGGTCATTAAGATCTGCATTAAGGTTCACTTAAATAACACTAATAGCAGTAGTTAGTTTTCTAATCTTAGGTTGTAGACAAAGACAATCAGGTATTGTTGAGATCCAATAGGATGCTTCTGATTGAGTGTTGCTCACATACCTAATTATGATAGGCTATCATAGTTAGTTAATGACATTGGTATCTATTTTTATAGGCTCTAGTGTATGATTTAAGACCTGTGGGTATTGAGAACATTTGCATAAAACACAAGACACAAGGATGAATAATCTAGAAATCTGTATAAATAGATGTGGGTAAAATCCAACTAGGAGACCCAACATAAAATTGGTTTTAACTGTTCGGGTGGAAAAGCCAGTTAATATGAAGTGGTTTTGTTTGCATTGTAAGGTTTCTTTATCTATGACAAACTGAATTACAGTTTCTTTCTAATCTGCTTTGTTGTTTCTTATCCTTATATTGTTTTCCATGGCAGCAAATGCTTCATAGCATTTATCTTATTTAAGGGTTTTGTTGGGATTTTTTTTCTGGTGTGTTCAGTTTTTTGCTGTTTGTGCACTATTTTCCTCTTGCTAAAAATAATTGAAATTATGAATTTTGTGCCTGCTAAAGAGGGAGCAGGGACAATGCTGTGGAAGGGCCAAAATTGAGCCTTTGGTCAGGAGTATTCATCAGCGCACTTGCAACCTTTTAAAAATGGCCAAACTCATTTATTTGCAAATTTAAAAATACATAAAAAAGTGTTTATATGATCCACATTTGTAAGCAAAGTTTCAGGTCAGAGTGCATTTTAAGATTCAATTATATAACCCTCCTGAAAAAAGAGGTTTGGGGGTAAAAATGATGACAGACCTTTAACCCGAGAAGCATGAACAGCACCACTATAATAATGTACAAGATTACAAACAATAAAGAAGCAGTGGGAGAGGGTAATCTTGAAGATAAGGAGCCTGATCCTCCTAGGTGCTGAACACTTCATTGAAGCTGTTTAGGACTCCTGACTTCTGTTTGGAGTGAGCACATCCCAGGATAGGATCCAAAGCATTGTGAGAATTCAGCAATAACTGACCTTGCATCTGGCTTACACGAATGATGTTTTTGGAGTTAGCAATCAGGATTGTATGTAGGATCACAAAGCGGAAAAATTGAAAAAGGTTTTCTGAGGTTAGATGGCAAATTGAACACAAAACAGAACATTTCTGTCTTGTTCTGGTCTTTTTAGTACAGCAATGTCAGATACTCTACAGTACAATGCAACACTACTATCACATTGCCCCTCATGCCAAAGTATCCCAGGGAGTCTTAGAGATGGGGGGGGGGAGAGGAGGCGGAAAATGGAGAAGAGGAGAGGGAAGTTTCTTTCTTAAGATTCAATGGTTAATTGAATATGCAAAGTGTAGGAATCTGTTTAAGCAATGGCTGTTCTGAGTGGGAGGAAATTGGTGAGCTATTGTGTGTGTGTGTGTGTGTGTGTGTGTGTGTGTGTGTATATGAGAGAGAGAGGTTTCAAGTGGGTGTAGAAACATTTGGAGATGCTGTCAGGGAGTTACAGGTGGGAAGACAGGCTGGAATTGGCTGAGAAAATATAAAGAACTATCTGTTGGAAACTATTTTCTGCATGTGGCTAAAGTAACATGAAATTTGTTTTTAAAAAATTGGGCTTTTCTCCAGATTGCCCAGAGCATTGAGTTTCAGCACGTCCCACTATTAAGCTGTCACAGGAAATGCATACAAATATCTATATAAAATATGGAGATTTTGAAATTAAAAAGTAATGTTAACCGTGTGTTGTGGTACCATGTGAGAGAGACCAGTTTAATTTCTAAGCCCACTATCCCTTCTGGGCCATCAGAGCACTCAGAAAGGAGATCAGTCATCACCAGGAAGAGGGACTTGCTCTCCAGCAATCTTCAGGCTGAGTAAGGAGCAGTATGGATAGGGTCTGAAAAGCCCTAACTAGTCTTGCTAAATTTATTGGGATCTTGGGAGAACTGGGAAGGGGAACATTTCCAGTGAGGACCAGATGAAGAAGAGGTCTCTGTTGGGGAGAGGGTGGCAGCAATCCAGGGCCAGCTCTGGCTTTTTTGCCGCCCCAGGCAAAAAAGCCTCCCGCCCCACCTCTCTTCCCCCCCACCCCCCCGAGCACAGCAGGGGAGGGCGCCGAGCCCGGCCCCGGGCCCCCCCTCCCGGGGAGGGCGGTGAGCCCACAATGGCTCCGCTGGCGGCTGGAGCGCCGGGAGGAGGGCGGAGAGCCCAGCCGGGGCCCCCTTCTCCCCGACTGGCCAGAGTGCCGGGCGGAGAGCTCGGCAGGGGCTCTGCTCTCCCCGGCGGCCAGAGCGCCGGGAGGAGGGCAGAGAGCCCGGTCAGGGCTCCGCTCTCCCCGGCGGCCAGAGAGCCGGGAGGAGGGCGGAGAGCCCGGTCAGGGCTCCGCTCTCCCCGGCGGCCAGAGAGCCGGGAGGAGGGCGGAGAGCCCAGACGCGGCCCCGCTCTTGGGCCGGAGCGCCGCGATGCCCCCCTCCAGGTGCCGCCCCAAGCACATGCTTGGTGGGCTGGTGCCTGGAGCCGGCCCTGCAGCAATCAATGCCTATCCTGATATTCTTGGGAATCTTCACTTGATTTCTTGACTTTCTGTGGCTTGTGCCACCAGAATCTGTTGGAATCCAATATTTTAAGTGGATTAGAAGCAGAGATTGGGTCTCTTTCACTGTTGTCTCACACCAGGTGTAGCCATATTCATCAGTGCAAAGTGGACATAACACTACTAAATCAGAATAGTCTCATTTGACACGCAATTTGCACCAGTGAAATAATTACACAAGGTGTAGGGCAATGGTGAAATAGGCCTATTCCCTTTGCACAGTTTTAATGGTTTATCTTTCCTTGGGGAAACTGCCAGCAGATTCCACTTCCAACATTTACTGCTGAGAGACTGCGCTTAGGATATGAAGGGAAAGATTTGTAGGATGGTCCTGGCCTCTTACCCAGGACTACTGCTATCATGGAAAGCATATCCGGCAAGTAATGTGGTTTTTCTTATCTCTACAGCAGATTTTCTTGCTCTTTTGACAGTGTATTTGATGGTGGGTCTGGGGGAGGAGATTGAGGAAAGAAGACTGACAGTACTTCCACTGGCAATGTTCAGGAGTGTGGTGTGTTTTGTTAAGTTTGGCAGCTGGCATTGTGATGTTTATTATGCCTTTTATACTGAGAGAGGCAACAATACTCTGTATTTTATGAGCACTTATTTCTGATTACAAAAAACTGGCAATTGGGAAAAATGCAATTTCTTAAGAGGAAAAGTGCAGTGTGGCTCTCCCTATTGCATATCCATTTTGAACTCATGTCAACTCCACAGGGAGCTCTCTCTTAACAGGCACTGCCCCGTAGACTTACCAGGAGGACTACTTCACATGTAAGGCTGATGTGCCTAGACAAGAGAAGCATGACATCTCTGTAAGCTTGCCTACACACAAGTGTTTGTTGGATGAATAGAAACCAGAGAAGGCAGTCAGCAAAGGTGACAGCATGAGCAAAATCAGAGGTGGCTACAGATGCTTCAAATTTGTCTTGGGTTGATGAACTAGAAGAATCTCCAGAAGTTATTAGAGTTGCACCCAGATTAGGAGATCTAGTAATTAACTTAATCTTAGTGCTTTTTCACCCTTTTTGAGTTTGTTTGAGATTCAGAATCAAATTTGTTACAGACAATTATCTCTACGGCCTACTTCAGTAGATTCAAACTACCCTGAGATACATAACAGAGAGGAAAAAAATGGGAGGGAAGGTGATGAAGTGCAAGTCTTGTTACTTTAAATGTGGTGGTATATATCAAGGCATAGTATCTGAAATATAGTACAGATTAACACATCAGCAATGAATTTTCATATTTTTTCTTGTTTACTATATTCAAGACCTTTACCATCAGTGCAGTTAAAATGAAATTGGAAGCTATATCCAGTATGCCAAGAAAACCTGCACAGACATCTCAGAATTTCTAAGTATTTAAAAATAAAAACGGAAACACTTAAGTCATCCAGTCCATCTCTATAGGGCTACAGCAACTGTTCCATATAGAACATTTTTAGTGTTTTGTCCATTCTAGTTTTAAAACTCCCAGGAGAACGGGACCTTATCCTATGACTGCTTACTTTGCTGAAGAGGCTTTGATGAAGGACCTTGTCAAAGGCTTTTGAAAGCCCAAGTATACTATATCCACTGGATTTCCCTTGTCCACACGTGTTTTGACCCTCCCCCCCCAAGAATTCTAATATATTGATGAGGCGTGCTTTTTCTATAAAAGCTGTGTTGCCTCTTCTCCAACATATTGTGTTCATCCATGTGTCTGATAAATCTGTTCTTTACTATAGTTTAAACCAGTTTACCTGGAACTGAAATTAGGTTTACTGGCCTATAATTACCAGGATTGCCTCTGCAGCCTTTTTTTTTTTTTTTTTTTTTTTAAATCAGCATCACATTAGCTCTCTGTCAGTTATCTGGAACAGAGTCTGATTTAAGTGATGGGCTCCTGGATCAGTAAGAACATAAGCAGCTATATACAGTGATGGTCACCATAATGTGCAGTCAAACCACAGGCAAATTACTGTAGTTAGAAACAGGAAGACTTTTTGTTTCATAAATTTTAGCAATAATTCACAAAGAAATGACATACAGGTCTGTCTCATCTTACGCTGGGGTTACATTCCACAGTCAGCGCCTAAAGCGAAAATCGCGTATAGTCAAAATTACATTGAGTGTAATGGCGGGTGGAATCGCCCGCACTACAGAAACAGTATTTAAATTGTTATTTTGGAGGGAGGGGGTTGTTTTTGTTTTTGCTGACCGCATAAAACTGAAATCGCGCATGTTAAATGTGCCTAAGATGCGACAGACCTGTATATAGAATCCTTCATTTACTTACACACACACACACACACACACACACACACACACACACACACACACACACACACACACACACACACACACACACCAGTAGAAAATAAATATATTTGAGAAATTTGTCAAATTAGAAATCCAAAGAAATTGAGGCTGTAAGGCTAAGAAAGATTAGAAGATGTAAATATGTATAGCTTCACTGAGCATAAACTTCTACGAGGCTGAATGGGGGGAGGCTGGGCAAGCTGCCGCCTTGAGGAGAAGAGACCCTAGTCCCAGCCAGGGAAGTGAAGGTCCTCTCATGGAGCAATAACTGGTTAAAAGATAGGAAACAAAGGGTAGGAATAAATGGTCAGTTTTCACAATAGTGGGGTCCCCCAAGAATCTGTACTGGGACCAGTGCTGTTCAGCATATTCATATGATCTGGAAAAAGGGGTAAGGAGTGAAGTGGCAAAGTTAGCAGCTGATGCTAAATTACTCAAAATAGTTTAGTCCAAAGCTGACTACAAAGTGTTACAAAGGGATCTCACAAAACTGGATGACTGGGCAAGAAAATGACAGATGAGATTGAGTGTTGATAAATGCAGAAGTAATGCACATTGGAAAACATAATCCCAACTATAAATACAAAATGATGGGGTTTAAATTAGCTGTTACCACTCAAGAAAGGGATCTTGGAGTCATTGTGGATAGTTCTCTGGAAACATCTGCTCACTGTGCAATGGCAGTCAAAAAAGCTAACAATGTCAAGAACCTTTAGGAAATGGATAGATAAAACAGAAGCTATCATAATGCCACTATATAAATCCACGATACACCCACACCTTGCATACTGTGTGCAGTTCTGGTTGCCTCATCTCAAAAAAGATACATTAGAATTGGAAAAAGTACAGAGAAGGGCAACAAAAATGTTTAGGGGTATGGAACAGTTTCCATGTGATGACAGATTAAAAAGACTGAGACTGTTCAGCTTTGAAAAGAGACGACTGAGGGGAGACATGATAGAAGTCTGTAAAAATTAGGAATGGTGTGGAGAAAGTAAGGAAGGAAGTGTTATTTTACCTCTTCACAAAACACATGAGCTAGGGGTCATCCGATGAAATTAATAGGCAGTAGGTTTAAAACAAACACAAGAAAGTAATTCTTCACAGAACACACAGTCAACCAGTGGATGTTATTTCCAGGGAATGTTGTAAAGTCCAAAAGTATAACTGGGTTAAAAAAGAATTAGATAAATTCAAAAAGGATACATCCACCAGTGGCTGCAAAGATCTTGGGCCTAGGTGGTCTGGCCTAGTGGGCACAGCTAGGCTGAAGTCTGCAAACTAGGGTCGATAGTCACCTAGTAAGAGTTGGAGGAATCACAAGAGCCAGGTTCTGTAAGCAAGAGTCAGGTCAGAGGCAGGTTGGAGTTGGAGACTAAAGATCAAGAGATCAAGCAAAGTCTGGCATTGCAGCAGGCCAAAGTCTATGTGGTTGCCCAGACAACTTCCTAGGGTTAGATATGGTGGTTGGCCAATCGGAGGTCTTCAGTCACTCTGGATCTCTTGCGTGGTACTTCCTGCATTGCCTATTGTCTATAGCACTTCATGGCTGTGCCTCCTGGTGGCACTCTGGGAATGTCAGCTGTCCCAGCTCTGCAAATCTAGGTTCTAGTCCCCAGGTCCTTATATCAGCTGTGAGCCAAGATGGTCAGGGATGGTGTTCCTAAATCTCTGATTGCCAGAAATTGGGACTAGGTGACAGGATGGATCACTCAATAAATTGTCCTGTCCTGTTCTGTTCATTCCCTCTGAAGCATCTGGCACTGGCTACGGTCTGAAGATGGGATACTGGGCTAGATGGACCGTTGTTCTGGTCCAGTATGCCTATTCTGATGTTCACAAAGCAAGTATCTATTTGAAATTCTATAAACCCTTGAAAATCCATAGCATGAGTTGCAAGCCTCAGATGTGTGCCTCTTGAATATTACTATATTGTACTATGGATACACCTGCAGTTAGCTCAGTTGATTTTTGTTTTGTTTTGTTTTGTTTGGTAAAAACGTGTAATGTGCTTTATTGCAATATGCAATGTACTTTGAAATAAATTTGGAAGAAATACTACATTTTATTAAGCTATATGTGATTCTTGGAAATCTATTCTCTTTCAAGTTCTTGATACTGAGAGCAGAGAGATTTCTGTATTTTTAGAAGACAACTTGAGGTTCATTAGTCACTTATTCTTTTCAAAAACATTGACTCTTGTGCTGTTTGGAGAAGAGCTCTTTTGCAAATTCAGTTAGAAAGCATTTACTTTCAAAATATGACATTGCATTTTTAAACAAAGATTTTTACATATAAAGAAAATATTTTGAAATCTTTTTCCTGAAGTGTGGCTATCTGTGTCAGTTGTGATGTTAGTGTACAGTATGTAAAATGTGGAATTTGGTCTAATGCATCTTTTTCATGGAAAAAATTTAATCTCATTTTATTTTGCCTCAGACTCTGTGTGTTTGGTGGGGGAGGAGGTTATCAGTTTGTGAAAAATTATCTAGTTTGGTATTCAATCCCAAATGTAGTATATCATAAATAATTGGAGCAATATATTCTGGATAACATTTACATTTCTGTTGTTCACTTACACAGGGTAAACACATTTAAATGGTGTGAAAAATATCCGACAGCTCTGAAAGAGAACTGCACAGTTAAAACCACATAACAGGTACAATACAGCATGGTCAGTGATAACATAGGATTCCCATTCCACTTCAGCAATGTGCCCCAATCAATTTACGATAGTTCATTCTCTGTGGCCATTCAGCCTTTGTTCCTAATGTAGAGGTTGCCAATAAGGATGCCAATTAGTACCAAACATACTTATGGCTTTCTGTGCTGTGACTGTCGATTGATTAGGAACTGGACTAAGCACACCCACCCATTTCAAATTAGTGTTCTTTTTGGCATCAATAATCCAAATATTGTAAAAGCTGATATATAAAACAGCATATTTGTATTTTTTAGAATTCATGTACAGAAATATAACCAATGAAAGGCACATGAATTAAAAGGTAGCTAGCTGTTGTTAAATCTGTCTGATTTTATGACATATTACATTTCACATAGGTACCAAACAGCCACAGACATGGTCATGCTGACCTTAGGCTTCATGATATAGTGTATGGAAATATTTTGCATTTTCAGGGAGTATACAAAGTGATCTGGTAGGTCTTTTCTATCTCTAACTTTTGTAAGTCACTTTAATTGCTTGTTCACCTGTGATTTTGTTGTTGTTGTTCTTAGGGTCCTCTATATTAGTACTTTTTTTGTTGATTTACTCAATGCAAGTGACAACCTGCTCATAATGTGACAGGTCATATATTTACATCAGAGACTACAGCAAATATATGTTTCATGTTTTTTTTCCCTATTATTTTCATATAATCCATTTAAATCAGGGAAACTTCAGTTATAGTTGTTCTTGTCCCTGTTTTATTTTCTCTGTCCTGGTCAGAAGCAGACAGTTTTATATCTGTACAGTGTCCCCGAAGCATGTAAGAAGGATTTTGAACCACACTAGGTATTGATTTGATAGGAAATTCATTAAACCTGTCTACAGAGCTTCATACTGAGTTTATGATAGGAAAATCTGATACCAGAGGTTCTTATAATTAAAAGGGTCTCAGTAAAGCACTCTTTGAACCACAGTTAATACCCTGATCTGTATTTTTTTTCTTTGCGGAAAGCTCTATAGTTCTTGCTATTTTAGTATTTATTACTCGACTTGTTTAATAAGAAGACCAATGTAGCAGCAGAGATTTTCTTATAATTTAAATAGTACAGGGAGCACAACAATTTAGCGTAACTCAGTTTAGGAGACAGGTCATGGCTGCTTAGGAAATGTTTACACAAATAATTTTAACTAGTTAGCAAACAGGTCATCAACCATTCTGAAGCAAGTTGCATTAGTATAGTTCCAGGGGACAATGTCATAGCTCCTGAGATTTACAATTTGCAAAGATATTGTAGAATATATAGGCACAGCAGAGAACTAGATTCTTTTTAGTCTAGGCAGAAACTCCAGTGAGGTATTTACCCAGGACTGTCACAAGTGAGCAGTGTTTGTTCACAAAGTCAGAACGAATATCAGGCAGATATTCCAGATGACTCCCTCTATTTTTGTTGTTGTTGTTGTTCCTTTGTGATAATTCATTAAAGAATACTTGTCACCTGTGACAGTTACAGGTGTCCCAGATAGGATTTTCTCCATTCTTTTTATTCACAGGAAATGAGGTTGAGCTATTCAAAGCGGGAGGCTTGGTGACAGGGGAGGCAGAAGAGAATCAGAAGAGAGCAAGTCTGTCAAACTCACTTTCTCATGGATTTTACTGGTGCATTTTCCTTCCTTCCTTTTGAGATTTTTCCTTCCAGAGCTTCTGTGACCTGCCAGGCATACAGGCTGAGGGGTTTACTTTTCACCTTTGAATCAATCATCCTTCTCTCTCTCTCTCCCCTATCTCATCTAGTTTGACTATTCTGGCATTTATATGGCACTTATCACATCTGAATTTCAATTTCCAGCTCAGTATGGAATATAAAGACATGGAAAATGAGATGGAAAGTGGACCTTTGGGCTGTACCTGAATTCCAATGCATCTCAGACAGAAACACTGCCTTTATCTGCTCCTTCCCAGTGTCTTCATCTTGAGCCAGTGTCATTTTCATCAAGATAACTGTGCTATGAACTATGCACATTGCTCGCTCTAAACAAGAAAAAATCTTGATTTGTGTGACAGCCTAGTCTCTTGTCAGTCCTGTTTAAATAAACTGAACACTCATACAATCCAGGGAAGAATCACCAGAATCAGAGGAGTTCAAGGTGGAGTTTTGGAAACTGTTTAGGTTCAAGGGTTGGTGACATGAGTTCCTGGTCCTGAAGAATAGACAGCTCTCATCAGATCAAAAAAATTGCCTTTAGACTTTTACTGGTGGTGGGTTGGGCCATCTGATCTTTTTTCCGGGAACTGAATCTTGCATGGAGTTGGATTGTAAGGCTTCCCAGAAGAGCCATTAATACTGGAATAGCTTATGATTGATTTTTTTCCACACACATTCCTGTGGGAAAGCAGACCATGATGCTGGTAGATTCTTACAAAATCCTCGCAGGCAATTCCAGTGAGGAATTGGGACTGCTGACTGTTTCATGCACAAAGTGTGAAGTTGAATCCAGCTTAAATTGAACAAGTGAAAAGTCATTGAATCCTATAGACTGCTCTGCCCATGTGTCTGAGTGGCTTCAACCCTGTTCCACTCATGTCCTTTAATAACAGCCCCTCCAGGGAACGCTGTTCCAGTTCCATTGATCCTGATACATCTTCCCTATTTTATAAAGATTTTAATATAAATATTAAAAACAAATAATTGATGCTCTGACCCCCACCCCATAGCCCTTTGGCCAGAGGCTGCCCTATTTTATAAAGATTTTAATATAAATATTAAAAACAAATAATTGATGCTCTGACCCCCACCCCATAGCCCTTTGGCCAGAGGCTGCTAGCACATAGCACAATGGAGTTTCATCTTTGCCATGGACACATCTGGTTACAAAGCCTTTTGAGATATTTTGGTCTTCTCAATAGGAAACCACACCAGTAATGACCTCTCTGTCTCCCTGTCCCCTGTCTCTGAGGCTAGCAAAAACTCTCTCTGTGTAAAGTCTCCTCCCTTCCTGTGGGACTGGCCTCCAGGTGGTTCTTTCTGCCTATGTTCTGTGATGCTCTCTGTAGGCTCTCTCTGAGTGTTGGGTCTGCTGGCTTGTAAGTGCCTCGTGTCCCTTCAATTCATTTGTCCCTCTTATATATTTGCCACATATGACCAGGATGCCACTGCACCCCTCACAACTCCTTTAGTCCACTCCTGGTGTGTGTGCAATGGCTGGATCCTCACAGGAGTGCCTCTATGCAGAGCCAGTAGGGCCTTGATTGACCTGTCATATTCCAGTGTCTGCTTTCTTTGATTGCTGGGCATCTCCTCTCAGTAGTAAAAGGTCTCCCCTCATTGGTAGCAGGGTTTTGACCCCATCAGTGCCCGCATCTGATTTTTGGCACTCCTGTGATGGGGTATTCCTGTGTGCCAAAAATGCTAACAAGGGGTATGAACCAGAAGAAATAGCCTTGCATAACCATCTCTTAGCTGTTTTCACAGCTAATTCCACCTTACCATTACTCTGTGGGTATGCCAGAGAGGAAGTATGGGGTCATACTCCCATTTGCATACACATTCCTTGAATTCTTCTGTGGCAAATTGGGGTCCATTGGTGGTGAATACAGAGTCTGGAATGCCATATCTCACAAAATGGACACATAGCTTGCCAATCACTGACCTGCTTCTAGTATCAGGCAAGGCATTGACCACCCAAACAAATGAATAGTAGTCCATTGCAATGAAAAACAGTACCTGATTAAAGTAAATAGGTCCACTCCCACCTTTTCCCCTGGTCAGCGGGCAACTCATGTTGTAAGTGTCTTTTTCTTCTGGCGCTTATAACATGAGCAGCAGGTGTCATACCTTTCTATGAAGGAATGGAGTTGTGTATTCATTCCCAGCCAGTGAACACACGCTCGAGCCCATCTAAGACAGCTCTCAATGCCCAGATGAGAGGCATGTATTTTTTGCATGTCATCCTTATGTAATGAGATGGGGACAACAGCTCTGTTCTCAAAATATGTTTCCAACCTGCAGGCTCAGCTCATCTTTATTTTGAAAATCTGGTTCTACTCCCACTGGTAGTTGGCTTTTGTGTTCTGGGCACCCTGCTAATATCGGTGTCTTGACTTCTTGTAGTTGGATGTCCTTTACCATAGCCTCTGCTTCACTGTTTAAACTGGGAGATAGTGCAGCATGTTAATGGATTCAATGTCCTGATCCCATTCCCACACCTCACAGACATTGGGTATATATGCCCTGCTCATGGCATCAGCTAACAGCAGTAATCATCCTGGACAAAATCTGACCTCTACTTGGTAGTGCTGGAGTTGCATAAACATGCACTGCAATCTCTTTGGAGCAATAAGTAGGGGCTTTGCCATGACCATCTCTAAGGGGTTGTGATCTGATTACACTATTACTGGGTGGTGATAGGGGTACTGATGGAATCGCTCTACTCCAAATACCATAGCCAGAAACTCTTTTTCCATTTGTGCGTACCCTGTTTGATCTCTGACAGGGCTGTGGTGGCATAAGCTACTGGCTGCTCCTGCAAAAGAGCTACACACGATCCTTTCTTTTATGCATCATATTGGAGTCTCTGTGGTTCTGCTGGTTGGCCATGCTTCAGGGTAGGGGCAGCAGTTATTTGTTTCAATGTATAAAATGCTGGCGGTTGGGGAACTGCCCAGTCCCACTCAACATTCTGTCTTGTGAGCTGATGTATGGGTTCCCCTATTGCAGCGAGGTGTGGACAGAACTTGGATAGAAATTTTATCATCCCTATGAAACGCTGTAACCCTTTCACAGCCACTGGAGTTAGCATGCCTCTGACTGCCTTGAACTTGTAGGAATCTGCTTTCAGTCCCTCTGCTGTGAGCAGTTGTCCAGTGTATGTCACCTCCCACTGTTTGAGTCACACTTTTTCTGGGTAGAGTTTTATGTTCTTGTCCCTGAATTGCTGGAGAAAAGCCTGTAGTTTTCTGTCCTAGTCTTGTTCATCTTCTGTATCATTGCTCCTTTCCCCTACAATGATATTACATGAAATTGTTTTCACTCCTGGCAGCCCTTACAGCACTTGGAGTATTCTCTGGAACACCTTTGGGTGCTGGGCTTATACCCACAAGCATGTGCAGCCATCTGTAGCAATCAAATGGTGTTGCAAAGGTTGTCAGCAAGCTGCACACTTCATCCAGGCCTTTGTACCAAAACCCATTCCTCACAGCACAGACTGTAAAGATTCTGGCTTTAGAAAGTTTGGGCAAGATGTCATCAACTGTGGGCAGTGGATAGTGAAATCTTTTCAATGCCTGGTTCAGTGGCTTTGGGTCCATGAAGATGTGCAATTTGCTTCATGGTTTCTTGATCACCACCATGCTGATTACCCAGCCTGGATTGGCTTCTACAGGTGTTATGATACCCCCCAACTCTGCAGACTTTTGAGCTCCTTGCAGACTGGATTTTTGTAGTGCCACTGGAATTTTCCTTTGTAGTAAGCACACAGGTTCAACTGTGGGGTCTACTTCAAGTCTCAACTTTCTTCATGGTATCTATCCCCTTTGAAAACATCCCCATATGCTTTTGAAATTGTCTCCACTGTTCATAGGACTCTCCCTTTTCCTTATTGTATTGCAGTTATAAAATTCTGAAGCTGTAACTTGCTCAGATTCATGGCTTGTATGGCTGTATATTCCAAGAGAGGTCTGTTGTCTCCAGTGGTGCAAGTGGAATCCATTTCTTACCAGTATGGGGAGGCAGCAGTTAAGGGGGGGCATGTGACCTCCTCACGTGATTCTCCACGTGACTCCTCCCCGCCCTGCCCCCAGGGTGGCCCCCATGTTCTCCCCATCCACTCCCCATGATCCACCCCCCTTACCTGGGGAGGGAGGGGCTCTATCCATCTCCTGCTGTACCGGAAACTTCGGAACTGCAACGGTGAAAGAAGCAGAACATGGGGGCCGCAGGGTGGCCCCATGCCTGCAGCTCCTCGGGTGTAGCTGTACCATCCCAGCCCTTCCACGCAGGATCTCCTCCATGAGGTTGAGCTATTCAAAGCTACAACTGCAGCAGGGAAAGGAGCAGAACGCTGGCAGCTCCTCTGGGGCTGCTGTACCGCCCCAGCCCTGCCCCTCCAGCCCTGTCCTCCAGCGGGGCTGCTGCTGTACAGATGGAGCCAGAGGGGAGAGAACTCCGTGGAAGGGCAGGGGACGGGGCTGGGTGTTTTGCTTCTTTCCCCGCTGCAGTTCCTGGGAAAGCCCTGAACCACAGGGCTTTCCCGGGAACCACAGCAGGGAAAGGAGCAGATCATGGGACCACCGGGCAGCCCCACGCTGGCAGCTCCTCCGGGGTGGCTGTACCACCCCCAGCCCTCTCCTCTGGTGGGGCTGCTGTACAGATAGAGGATACCCTGTGTGGAAGGGCTGGGGGTGGTACAGCTGCTCCGGCAGAGCTGCTGGTGTGGGGTTGCCCAGTGGCCCCACGTTCTGCGTCTTTCCAGTATGCATACCAGCTATAAATATCTTGCTGGTATGGCGTACCAGACTGTACCGCCCGACTTGCACTGCTGGTTGTCTCTCTGCATGTACTTCTGGGAGTGTTATGTCTCCTAGGCTTTTCACTCTCTCTTGAAGCTTCTGCTGCATATCCAATGTCTAAACATGTGTCTAATGTGGAGAGATTGCATTCCTAGAGCACCTGTTCCTGTAGGTGGTGATCCCAAGTGCTGCAGACCATCCTGTCCCAAATCAGAGTGTCTGTCAAGTCCCCAAAATTGCATGTAGCAGCCAGTGTGCATAAGGCTGTATCACCCATTAATACACTATTTCATCTTTAAGTGTAAGTATAATTGCACTATTAAGTGGTAATTGCATGCCTGTTTGCTTAACTAATCATTTTCTTTTAAATAAAACTTTGATTTTAAAACATTTAAAGTGTTGCCTACGGGTCCTCTACTAAATAAGTTTTCTGTAACTGACCTAAAGGCTCAAACGAAAAAAACTAAGTGGGGTTTTATTGCACCATTATCTTGAACAACCTCACATTAATTAAAAATATTTCAACTTAAATAAAAACGTACGCAGCTGTTGCACTGCAGAGAATTGACAGCTCAGACACTGCCAGCATTTTTCATTCACAAAGTGTGAAGCGGAATGCAATTTAAAATGAACAAGAGAAACTGTGGACTGCTCTGTCCATGTTGTTGAGTTGTTTCCAGCCTAACTGCCCACATTCCCTGTTCCATTGGTGTTCTATAAATAACAATCCCTTCAGGGAAAATTGGCCCTCAGATGACTCCAGTTCCACTAATCATGATACATGGAATGCCTGCCTAAAAGATCCTTTCAGGTAGCTCTAATAGGGCAGTGGGCTGTTGGCTGTTCCTTTTCTGGTTGTCCCTCTCGAGAGCATGACCATGATTTCAAGTCCCTGTAATGCTCAGTCCTCAATTCCTTTTAGGAGGTAAATTGAGAGAATCGTCCTTCATCCCATCCGTCTCACCCCAAGGTAATAAGACATAAATTGGATGCTGGATTCCCTGCTATATCCCCCTACGTCTTCATTCTGGATGGAGTAGGAATAGATTCGGGAGGAAAAAGGCTGTTATTTGTGAAACCTATCCAAGCATTTCAGTTATTCAGATGACAGAGAACATTTTGAATGTTTACCTCCGTCCAACTGCTTATTTTTATGGACCAAATTCTTGCTCCTATGAGGTAAGTGGCCAAAGACTGCCTCTGTTCTGTAGACTCATAGACTTTAAGGTCAGAAGGGACCACTATGATCTTCTAGGCTGACCTCCTGCACATCACAGGCCACAGAATCTCACCCACCCACTCCTGTAACAAACCCCTTATGTCTGAGCTATTGAAGTCCTCAACTTGTGGTTTAAAGACTTCAAGGTGCAGAGAATCCTCCAGCAAGTGACCCGTGCCCCATGCTGCAGAGGAAGGCAAAAAAACCCCAGGGCCTCTGCCAATCTGCCCTGGAGGAAAATTCCTTCCCAACCCCAAATATGGCGATAAGCTAAACCCTGAGCATGTGGGTAAGACTCACCAGCCAGACACCCAGAAAAGACACAGATCCCACCCTGTCTAGTGTCCCATCACAGGCCATTGGGCATATTTACCACTAATAGTCAAAGATCAATTAATTACCAGAATTAGGCTATCCCATCATACCATCCCTGCCATAAACTTATCAAGCTTAGTCTTGAAGCCAGATATGTCTTTTTCCTCCACTGCTCCCCTTGGATGGCTATTTCAGAACTTCACTCCTCTGATGGTTAGAAACCTTCATCTAATTTCAAGTCTAAACTTCCTGATGGCCAGTTTATATCCATTTGTTCTTGTGTCCACTTTGGTACTGAGCTTAAATAACTTTTGTCTTCCTTCTGTGTTTCATGTCCGAAGAAGCAATACTAACCTCTTCCACAAAATCAGTGGAAGAAAATAAGCTTATGTGACATTACTTCCTTCAAGCATTCCCCACAGCCTCTCTCTCTGCTGGTATTAGCTTGCCTTTCTGTAGTCCCAGTGACTGTCCAGTGGGAGTGGAATCACCATGGAGCCCCAAGGGTTCATGTTCTGAAGTATCTCAGAATAATCCTGTTGTACCGTATTTTTTCTTAGTGTTATTTTAACCCTGCTCATGGAGCTCTGAATTGTTTCAAGTTCACTTTTTTAAAAAGGGGGGAGGGGGAGAGAAACTCTTATTGAGCTGCATGCCCGCCAGGAGCATGTAACTGAGAGTTTTTCATGAATTAAGAAAAAGTTTTTTTTTTTTTTGAGGAAGTGAGCACCAAATACAACTGAAGTGAATGTTTTGTTTTAGGATCATTCTGTGTTTCTGCTTCTGAGTGGTGAGGAATTCAATGTGAAAGGTCAGACTGTCTAGGAGTACAAATCTCTGATATGAATATAAGTAATATTTTACTGAGGATGCTGAACAAAAAAATCAGCCTGTTTGCTCTGGCTATGCTCTAAAGTTGGCAGAAAGACCTTATGAATACATATTCTATTTTCCTCTAGACAAAATATGTAGTACTGTAGGGCAGTGGTTTTCAAACTTTTCTTCTGGCGACCCAGTTGAAGAAAATTGTTGATGCCCATGACCCAACGGAGCTGGGGATGAGGAATTTGGAGTGTGGGAGGGGCTCAGGGTTGGGGCAGAGGGTTGGGGTGGGGGCTTCGGGGTGGGGCCAGGAATAAGGGGTTCCGGGTTTGGGAGGGGGCTCTGGGCTGGGGCAGGGGATTGGGGTGCAGGAGGGGGTCAGGGCTCTGGGCTGGGGGTGCAGGCTCTGGGGTAGGGTTGGGGATGAGGGGTTTGAGGTGCAGGAAGGAGCTCCAGGTTTGGGGGGGCTCAGGGCTGGGGCGTGGGCTTATCTTGGGTGGCTCCCATCAGTGGCACAGCAGAGGTGCAGAGGCAGGCTTCCTGCCTGTCCTGGCATCGTGGACACCGCTGTGCCCCAAAAGGAGCCAGCAGCATGTCTGTCCCCTTGATGGAGATGGGCAAGCAGCTGTATGTGGCTCTCGCCCGCAGGCATCGCCCCTCCAGCTCCCATTGGCTGGAACCCACCCAATGGGAGTGTGGAGCCGGTGCTTGGTGCGTGGGCAGTGCGTAGAGCCCCCCGTGTCCCTCCCCACCCAGGAGCCAGACCTGCTGGCCGCTTCCAGGGCGCAGTGTGGTGTCGGAACAGGTAGTGACTAGCCTGCCTTTAAGTCTGCAGCACCGCTGACTGGACTTTTAATGGCCCGGTCGGCGGTGCTGATCAGAGCCACCGTGACCCAGTCCCTTCCATTCTGCAATCCAGTTCTGGGTCACAACCCACGGTTTAAAAACTACTGCTATAGGGGATTACAGAGGGAGGAAGGGGGCAAAACTACAGCATTTGATACGTGTGCCTATTTGAAGTGAAATATGTTATCTCATGAAATAATAATTTGAGGGAGCTGTCACCCTCTTTGAGCCTTGTACTGTTTTGAGCCATATATTGTCTTCTGTTTCAAAGTGAAACTTTCACTGATGTTAGCTGGAGTTCTGTGTCTGGACTGAGCACAATAATAAAGCTCATGAGATTCCATATCCGTTAATATAAATGCAAAAACTTTGCTAAAAGATGCCACACAGAACTCCTAGCCTGAGAGGAGGAAAGGGGAGGTTAAGGTAGTTTTAAACCACTTTTAACAGTTTAACAAGTGCCAACTTGTCGGTGAAGAAGTTTCTGTTTTAGGTACATCAAGCTTGGAAACACAAGCTACCCCAGAGCTGGCTTACAGAGAATATTTTTTGCTGATTTATCCCAGATTGACCAGCAAAGAAAGGCCTTTTTTTAGGTTCCACAATCCCAGAATACAGAGCAATTATACTATCTGGTTTGCCCAAGGCTGGCATCTCCTGTGCTTTGTGTTTACCATGCCTTGTGGTCAGTGAAAATTGATGCTTGCCAGCTGTGTTTTAAAGGAGCAGTCCTAATTGGAATACATCTCTTTTAAAGCCAGCAGGTCTGCAAAGACAGCCAGCATCCTCTAAAATTGCAGTCTCCTGAGACCATAAGAAAATTGTTTTACTGTCCCCGATAAGTGTTTGTGTGTGAGAAGTCATAAGTATTTTTAAGTGGATTTGTTTGGGTGATTTCAGAGCAGTGTTCCACAATCCTCTGAGAACAGTTTCATTTAATTGGGTTGCAGATGATGCTGACTGTGTGCAAATTTTCTTTCTTGGTTTAGTAGAGAGAGACCTTGCTAGCCAATTAGCTGCTTTTATATTCATTTCATGTTAATTCCACTCTTTTCCATTTGTTTTTAAAGGGCTTCAAATGTGTTCCATACACATGGAACAACTTGCAGTTCTGGGGGCTTAAAATCTAATCATGTATGTGTGCTAATATTTTTAAAAGGTGAACTATTTTGCGCTTATTTGTATAAATCAACATTTTAATTACACAAACTGCCATAATCGGAGCAATCAAGTCTCTGTCTTTAAGGCACAAATTGATCACCTGCACTGTCAGGAAAGAATTTTGCCTCCATACCACACATGTGACAGTGTCTCCATTTTGTTGCTGGCCTCAGTGAGGATAAGAGCCTACTACTTGCTGTGTCTACAGCTAAAATACTTCTGCCAAAAATAAAAAGCCACATTAAGTTGCCAAGTGGGCTTTGCTGTTGGAAAATGGGTCTGGTTTTAAAATTGCCATTTTAATTTTGCATCTTTCATGAAACTATGCCAATTTTTGCATTTGTAGCAAAACCAAAGGTCCCAGATTTTGTGGTCCCTTATCGCTTGCATGCCTTTCCTCTCTACCTTCTTTTCTCTGAAGTCCATCTTGAACACTCACTTCTTTTAAAGGCTGTTCCTGTTTAATTCCTTCCTCAACATTTGTTTATACATTTAAAAAAATGTCAAACAAATTGTGGAATTACTAATATATGTGTAGTGTGCATCACTGCTCAGTCTGAATGCTTTTGTTTCTCCCCGTTCCTGCCTTCCTGCATAATACTCTCTACATATATATTATCTACTCAGGGCAGGCCTACTAGAAGCGTTACATCAGCACAGCTGCACCGATGCAGCTGTGTCGCTGTAGCGTGTCTGGTGAAAACACTTTATGCTGACAGGAGAGCGCTCTCCCGTTGGCATAATTAGCCCACCTCCACAAGATGCAGAAGCTGTGTCGGTGGGAGAGTGCTCTCCCACCAACATAGCACCAGTGTGGACAGCCCTTAGGTCCCCATAACTTGCATCAATCAGGGGAGTGTCTTTTTCGCAACCCTGAGCGATGTAAGTTAGATGGACTTAAGCAGTAGTGTAGACCTGCTCTTAGATTGCAAACTCTTAGGAGAAGCGATCTTCTCTACATACCTGTTTGTAAAGCACCTATCATTCTGCTGGTGCTATACAAATCACACATAATGATGACGTCAGTGACTCAACAGAGTGCAGAGGAATTTAATAGGAGGGTAAATAACTGGAGAAGTAAATACCAAAAAGAGCACTATAAATCACATGGGGAAAATGTCTTCGCGGCTCTGAATACACTGTATGCACTTAGGCATTTTTTGCTTAAACTATTTCATGCTTTGGGTGACTATTTAAAAAAAATTAGAAGTTGTTTGATAAATGCTCCACAAGAAACTGTTCTGATGTCTGCCACAGGATGCACGAGGATTCTCAACAGAATTGACTTGGGCCTTTGCATGTAGAAGTATATAAGTTTAAAGGACTCATTTACTGTATAGAAATTCTTGACTACTAGGATACACTTTTAATTTATTTGGTTATATCTGAATGAACTCAGAGGACATACTAATCATCTGGGCCTTAAAAGTCCATTTTTAAGACAAGTGAAGTAGAGTAGCAAAATAAAATACTTGCATCTGTCAGTAGTTTAGTCTATCCTAAATATAGCAGGTTTTTCTCTTTACAATGTACAGTATCTGCAAAGGCAAACCATTTTTGAGCTATTAGTGGGAGTGCTGCTATTTGTTGCGGTCTGTAGACGACTTTGTTCCCCTTTCCCCACATTTAACATCTAATAAAATATTGTTGATAGGTAATCTTCAAGTATTGGAGATTAGGTTTGTGTCAAAAATACAACATTTTACCTGAAGTTCTAAGCAAGCACATTTATTCTTACAGTAAAAGCATTTAAGAGAAAACATATTAAATCAATAAAAGAAACCTACACAGATGCTAAAACAGTTAACAGAGGTCACACCCAATCCCAACCTAGGGCTCTGGTAGGTTTTAGTCCTTCAAAACCCACGACTGGTTTATCCCCGTAATTACAAGTTCATCTGTCTTAGATCCAGAATAGAGATTGGGCAGCTCGGGTCTTTGATCTTTGCCTTCTGTAATAGGTAATCAACAGCAGACAATGACCCTCCTCAGGACATAGTTTCAAAAGGCAATGAAGCTGTGTATTAGTACCTTGGCCTCAGGAGAAAGAGTGTAATTGAGGCACTCTGTCCTGTTGTATTTGATGACCTATTTAAATATCTTCTGCTAGTTTACCTTGAAACTGTCCATCTCACCTCAGTTATAAACTGTCCAGCATGGAGGAGATCATCATTCACAATCTACACTGTTTTAGTTGTAGGCCTGTCTAGTCTCCCTATTTTATTGCTTTATGTAGACTGATGTGCAATTAAAGCTAGCTGAATAATTTACGTACAATAATACAAAAGAGTGAGCATTGCAGACATCAAGAAAAGCCCTGGGGCCCATATGCAATCAGCATTAGTTACATTTGCAACATTTGGAATCTTTGATCATGTGGAATATACTTATGAAATGTCAAGAGAGAGTCGATATACAAAGCAAATTTAGTTCTTCAGAGCAGAATTTCAAATGGAGATAGCCAGAAGGTGGCTATGCACCCCAGTACGGCATATTAATGATTTAATTAATATTTATGGTCTTGTACTTGGTGTTAGCTGCCCTGCACTTATGGCCATGTTCTGGCTTTTGGGTATAAATAGAAACCATGCACATGTATACAAAACCAGAATGTGACCTTTGGAAAGTGCAATGGTATTTTATACATGCTTCACTTTGTTGATAGTTCACTCCAATAAATTTAAGAAACAGAAGTAAAGTAATGGAAGGTAATGTCCCATCTTAATAGAGTGTGATTATATTCCTGTTATAAAATTGAAAAGCTGGCCATTTTATTATGGTATTATTAGAATCAAAGATTTTATATGCTGATAAAGGGAATATTCAGAAAGCACCTTTTGCTTCTAGATAGGGACTATTCCTATCCTGCCTTGAATCTAATATCAAGAAATGCTTTGGTTGAATGAATTTGCACAAGGTGCATTAGGTAATCAGAGTAGCTGAAATAGCATGATATGGATATATGCACTGAATTGTTGCACTGTCTGTTAATCATCAAAACTGCTTTTAACTAGAATTGGTTGAACTTTGTAATTTTGATTGAAAAACGAATTGATGACTTTTCACAAAAAGTTTCTTTTCAACTTTTCCAGCTGTTATAGAGCTGGTAAAAACAAAACAAGATTTTGAATTTTGACCCAAACCCTCCTAAATTCTTCATGAAAAACTTTGTGAAAAAGTGTTCCCATTATTCAAATTTTTACGAAACATACTGGTGTAAATTCTTTGCAGAAGTGCAACATACGGAAGGGAAATGCTATTATGAGATACAGTGATTGCCTTTAAAAATTCAACATTTACCAATAATTGTCATGCAATGGTAAATAAAGACTCTGCAGCTATTCTACGTATAGAGAAATGCTCTGGTATTTTATGTACCTGTGTGGGATAGCTGTTGACTTTTTAAATGGACACCACTCTGCCATCACATATCTGTACACACCTGAGGCCATGTCTTTTAAAACCACCTTGTGAAAAATCCTTGGCTATATACATGCCAATGTATTTATCATCTGTACTGCACACAGGCAGCATGGAGCAGAGACATTGGGGTAAAATCCTTCCACATTGAAGTCAATGGCAAAACTTCCATTGACTTCAGTGAAGCCAGGATTTCACCCCAGGTCTCTATCATCTGAGCTTGCAGAGAATTTCTATTAGCAGTGCAGTAGTAGAATGCTTATCTTTTTATAAGCCACCTACTTAACACAAAATCATTATGATGGGTAGATTGTGTTTGGCCCTTACATGCATTCACAGGAAGAATGCTGTAAGGAGTACGTACATACGCACACCACACTCCGCCCATTACCCTTCCTGAACAAGAGTGGTACAGCCTGCGTGCTACGCCATCCTCTCTCCCCACTCCTTCAGGCCCAGTTCCTCTCAGTGCTCCCTCTGAGCTGGTACTGTTCCACATCACCATTTACACAGGGCTAGGTGTTAAACACACAGTCTAGCCTAGCAAAATGTTGCCCCTTCAATAATGGCCTGAATATCCTCAACTAGGAAAAGGCCCAGTGTGTGTCAAATAATAAAAGACAAAAATCTATTGGAAAGTTGTTTTTTAATCTTCCTAACCCTATGTATGAAGATTCTGGAGTACTGAATCACTGTTATAATGGTTATAATGGTTCCTAGCCCAAACACACTCTTCTGGCCGGTGCAGGGGCATGTGACTTGGGACAAAGGATATTGCAGGGCATCTCTGGACTCCGGCAGTCTCTGGGGCTATTGCAGGTTGGTGTGAGTTAGAGTAGCCTTCAGGAAACAGTTCCACAAAAAGCAGCCCTATGACTGGGAAGTGCAAATATGGCTTAAATCCACCATTGTCCTCTACCCCACCTCCAGCTGCAGTGAGTAATATTCCTCATTCACAGCTGAGGATCTGTCCCTGTGTGTTTTATCAGTAATGTTTATTTAATATTAAAGATTAGAAATCTCTGTGTGCAAGACCAGGCACAGATCTGGTAAATACTCTCAAATATATTTCATCATGAATCATCTCATTTAAAGTTTTTTTTTTTTCAACTACAGGTTTTCTTACTAATCTTCAGCAGCTAGTGCTCCTTGACTGAAATTAAAATAAAACATTGATGAATTTTTTTTTCTTTTTTCAACCATAGTCATCTACTTAGGATACGTTCCTCTTTTAGCTTGCAGCGATTTTTGTCTAAAACATACCCTGTAATTTATAAATCACATTAGCTTATACTCTGAAGTGTTTAATACTGATCAAAAAAGCAAGAGATAAAATGCTGAACTGAAAATGGGTCGCTGAGCTTCTTCTCTGTTATCTGGGGCATTTGGGATTCCAAGTGATTTTGACAGAGTGTGTGTTAGGGTAGTGAACTGTTCTTTGATGGTTGTGTTTGTTTGTTTGTTTCGAGATGTTGAACCTGGAAGTTAGCTGAAATCCTCAGAATACACTGGCCAATTAATCTAACCAAACCAGGTTTCATCAGGCTTTGCTCCAAATTGTGAAGTCTGATCTGTAACATGAGGCAGAAGATGAACAGAGGGAAAGATTCAGGGATTATGAAAAAATGTGGAAAGGCAGGGTTTCTTCTTTAGGTTCATAGCCTCTAACGACATATTACCTAAAGGACTCTTCCATATCCTCAATAAAATATGTTAATACGATTTTAATAGTTATATAATGTGGGCAATACAATCAGCCAGGAAGTTTCTCCACATGTGAATCCATGTGACCTCAGGAGATTGCAAATGGCAAAACAGGAGTGGAGGCAGATAACAATAGAAAACAGCAACTTTTTTCCTTAGCAGAAATTGTGATCTTGAGTGATCTTCTCTCCAATACTAAGGGAACACTAAAAAACCTATTAGGTTGGAACTTCTGGTGTCTTATTAAAAGTTATGTACAAGGGCACTGTATATGGGCAGCTCTCCAACTCCTTGTTTCACATAGCCCAATGTATTGTGAAGTTATTTTTCCCCTGAGCCAGCATTTCCTTCATAAATAAATAAGCAAACATACTATACAGTACCTGTTACCATACTCTTGTTTTCCCTTTCTTTTTACAGCCAACCTACTGTACCATACAGTGGCATTAAGTACAATATCTATCCTCCAGTGCTAGCCAGTACTTGTTGCCACAGAGAAAGATAACGATAGACACCCCCCCCCCCAGCCAACTGGATAGACCTCCTCACAGAAGAAAATATTCCTACTTAACATCTTCAGGTGATCAGTTTGCATCTTGATGCATAAAATCTGATTACTTTTAATTTTAGCTTATATAACTACCAATGTTTTAAAAGTTCATAAAATTAAACAGCCTTTTTTAAAAAATCCAGTCAGTTCTCTGATTGACTGACAGAAAATTCTACAAGTTGGCTATATATTGTGTAGAGTAGCAGTGCCTCGTGATTGTGCTGAATTTATCCGTTGTTAAATCTGAGTCTTGTATTATGGCAAAAGGGGAGAGAGACTATATTTTTATTCTAGTATACATTTTTCATGATTTTGAATACTTCAAACATATCTCCTCTAACTCAACCCTTGTCTAGGCTAATAGTCTTAATTTCTGTAATTTCATGTCATATGTAACTCAGTATCCCTAAACTATTGTCCCTTTCTGGACCTTTTCAGTCTCAACTGCATTTTTCCTAAACTGAAACAATGAAAATAAGATGGTTCCATTGAAGAGAGCTAGGTGTAGAACCCACTTCTGCCACCTCTTATCCTGTGCTTTAATCACAAGGCTATCCTTCCTCT
Organism: Trachemys scripta elegans; assembly: GCF_013100865.1. NCBI lineage: Eukaryota > Metazoa > Chordata > Testudines > Emydidae > Trachemys > Trachemys scripta. The sequence goes on along the minus strand of NC_048303.1, from coordinate 92,141,101 downwards.
CTTTATTTATGAAGACATTCTCCATATTTTTTTCACATATACTATAAAATAAACCTTGTGGCCCTCCATTTCTATGGTTTTGTGAGTATTACCCAATGGTACTGTAGCACAGTTGCTATTATCCTATACACAGAATATGGCTAACAGTATATTTATTTATTACTGCTATAACAATCCTCTGATCAGTTTCATAGGCGACAACTCCATGGGTGTTCCATCCCGGAGCACTCACGGAAAAAAAATAGTGGGTGCTCAGCAGCTGCCGGCAGCCCCCTCGGATCAGCGCCTCCTACCTGCCACAATCAGCTGTTCAGCAGCATGCAGGAGGTGCTGGGGGGAGGAGCAGAGGCAGGAAGAAGTGGCAGAGGGGTGGGAAGAGGTGGGGTGGGGTGGGGATTTGGAGGAAGGGGTGGAGTGGGGACGGGGACTGGGGCAGAGGAGAGGTCAAGCATCCCCCAGGATCTGAGTAAGTCAGTGCCTATGATCAGTTTTGTACCCTTGCTACAAATCATAGAATCATAGAATATCAGGGTTGGAAGGGACCTCAGGAGGTCATCTAGTCCAACCCCCTGCTCAAAGCAGGACCAATTCCCAACTAAATCATCCCAGCCAGGGCTTTGTCAAGCCTGACCTTAAAAACTTCTAAGGAAGGAGATTCCACCACCTTCCTAGGTAACCCATTCCAGTGCTTCACCACCCTCCTAGTGAAAAAGTTTTTCCTAATATCCAACCTAAACCTCCCCCACTGCAACTTGAGACCATTACTCCTTGTTCTGTCATCTGCTAGCACTGAGAACAGTCTAGATCCATCCTCTTTGGAACCCCCTTTCAGGTAGTTGAAAGCAGCTATCAAATCCCCCCTCATTCTTCTCTTCTGCAAACTAAACAATCCCAGTTCCCTCAGCCTCTCCTCATAAGTCATGTGCTCCAGCCCCCTAATCATTTTTGTTGCCTTCTGCTGGACTCTTTCCAATTTTTCCACATCCTTTTGTAGTGTGGGGCCCAAAACTGGACACAATACTCCAGATGAGGCCTCACCAATGTCGAATAGAGGGGAATGATCACATCCCTCGATCTGCTGGCAATGCCCCTACTTATACAGCCCAAATGTCGTTATCCTTCTTGGCAACAAGGGCACACTGTTGACTCATATTCAGCTTCTCATCCACTGTAACCCCTAGATCCTTTTCTACAGAACTGCTGCCTAGCCACTCTGTCCCTAGTCTGTAACAGTGAATGGGATTCTTCTGTCCTAAGTGCACTTGTCCTTGTTGAACCTCATCAGGTTTCTTTTGGCCCAAAGAGAACTATCTTTTGAGATATGTAATCCTTTGGGAGGGGGCTCAGAGGGCAGATATACCCTTGGGAGTTAATGAATTCCTATAAAGATTCTAACATTTGTAAAGCCTCAGGCAGCTCGTGGGGAAAACATCTGACTTGTAAAGACAAGGGCCACTGGTGAATTGTGGACCTTTGTCTCAACACCTGCAGTTTTGTATACCCCTGAGATTTTGGTCTCTTTGCATAAAGGCTGGTAGGGGCTCTACAACTGCTAATTTTTTTAGTAGTGGCAATAGCACTAGTACCTAATATTTAGTATGATACCATGACCTAGAGGAAACTTTCTGGTATATTTTGGTTACTTCTAAATTTTGCTCTGGGGTGTAAGGCATAAAACCTTAATCTAGCCAGCTTGATGATGGGTAGGGATCCCTAAATCCTAGTTTACTTGTTAAATGTTTCCTGATTCTTGTAACTTTGGTCAAATCTGACTGCAGTAATAAAGAGAGGATCTTTTCCTTTTCCCTTCCTCCTTATCTTTCACCTCAGATTTCTTAAAAGTAACTGCTACCAACAGCCATTTAACCTAGTGTAGCTGTGCCAATTTTTCACTGTATTAATTTGCTTGTCTGTTGTATCCATATCCTTTGTCTTTAGATTTAGGCCCTCAGGGTAGGGATTGCCTCTTTTTTCTGTGTTTATATGTTCCCCGACACAATGGAGGTCCAACCCCAATTGGGGCCTTTGGATACTACCATTATATAAATATTTATTACTGGTAAGACACTAAAACCTGGGGATTCCCTTAGTATAGAAGGAATACTCAGGGGACGATGTACAATATTTATTCTGATCCATCATTATTCTGCCACCCCAGTGCAGAGGATATTCCCAGGAAAAGGGGACGTACTTTATCACTTTTTCATCTTTTACAAAATATTGTGTCTTAATAGTCATGAGATCAATTCCCTGTACAGCTTTTTCTGAAGGTAACTTTTTGAAAATGTAATGATTTATGTCTACATTGAGATGTTGTTTTATTATCTGTTCTAAGAATTTTATTAGGTTACAGAGGCGTGATTTTTCTGTATAGAATCCATGTTGGTTTTTGATCTTTCTTGTCCAGTCATAGTACTATTTCATCCTTAATTAGCTTCCCTTAATCTATACTTACTGCTTCTCTGTTCTGTAGGAGCCTATCAATAAGAGAGCAATCACCCCAACAGATTCTTGTAATTCCTATGGCCCACTCTTTGCAGTTCATTGATCATCTCTGATATCCATAAAAAATAAAAATCAAGGCTCAGAGACAAAAAATATTTCTTTGTAGCTTGTTCACAACTTTTAGATGCGCCTTCATTCTCAAAGGATAGAGCTACACACAGCAGACTTGTACATATGGGAGAATGGCCGCCAGATTTGGTAAATGGCCAACTTCCTTGTATGTAGATAGGGCAACAAGTCCAGGACACACTGCATCTGGTTTTGACAGCATCTATGCTGTGCGGTGAATGACTAGCTGCCTGGTATTCTTAGTATCACTGAGCAGGTATTCTCTGCATTTTAAGTAAGTGTCATGAAAATCTTGGTTAAGTGATTTTTTTTTTCTTTCTGTCTGTGCGTGCATGGAGAGCTATTTTTGTACTTTGGTAAATGTTAAAATCAGAAGGGGTTATTATGACAATCTAATCTGACATCCTGCATAACACAAGCCATGGTATTTTACCAAGTAAAGTCACCAAGCCCAGTTAGTTAAGCTGTTATATCTTTTTTCTCATGCACAGTGTCTTTAGTGCAGTTATATCACTATGGAGTACAATTTAATTGGCTATAATAAAATGCAGACAAATATGTTGCACAGTGCTTAACAGCAAAAAGTAGTCTGCACATGTAAATACCAGTTAATGGTATAATTTACAAAATAGCATACATGTAACATCTGTAGATAATTACAAAGGCTTTGCACTTAGACATTGTGCCTAGATAGTGGTTTTCATCCAGAGCACCTTACAGAGGCTGGGGGAAATGTAAATATTGTTGGGGCAAATGTAAATAGCTGCAATGTCAAGTTTCAGGGAGAATCTCTTTAAGTAGCATAGAAATGAAAGGAATCTTTTATTTCTTTTAAAAAATAGTTTGGGTTAATGTATATCTGTATCTTCAGTTGTGCTAAAATGCAAGGCAAAGCTGCTGTGTATTTTGAATCTGGGGTAGATACCAAAGGCAGATAGAGCTGAATCTAGGCACAAAGGAAGAATGGGGGCGGAGGGGGGACTATTTTGTGGTGGAGGGAGGAGACTTGGAGGAAGGCACTTGTAATTGGGGGGAAAGGCATCTCATAGTCTGTACTTTAACCCTGTTTCAGTCTGGAGACTGGAACAATAAACTTCTGGAGATTAAATTTCCGTTATTAATCTCTGTCAGGTACCTAAATGAATTGGCACAAACAACCACTTGACCAGTTACTGTAGCCTAACTAATTTAGAGATGGTGTTTCTTATTTATTAATACACTTATATTTATACCCATATTTCAGAAAGTTGACATCAAAGATATTTATACTGTATGCAAAAGATTTCAGTAAGATGCACGTACACAAAGACAGTACACTGACGACTTCTTATTGAAGATGTTATATAATGTTGGTGTTTTATAACATAACTCCTATGCTCCAACTACTATTTCAGCAGCTATTAATTTAGCATAACTAACAATGGGTCATTTTTTAACCTACGTCTGAACAAAAAAGCCTTTGCCTGCAGTAACTAAACACATTTCAGGGACTCTCTAAGTGCATTGCTAATGATGTGTTTTGGGATAATTCTGTGTATTAGCAAGGAGTGAACATCAAAAGGATTTAGAGGTTTCATTCAGCTAGGGAAAAATTTGAAGGATCCTCCTTCGCCTCAGCAAAATGTAAATCACCACTGAGGGGGAAGAGAAGGGAAAGACTCATATTTAAGGCTAAGATTTAGTCATGGGTATTTTAGTAAAGTCATAGACAGGTCACTGGCAATAAACAAAAATTCATGGCCCGTGACCTGTCCATGACTTTACCCCTGACTTAATCTTCACTGCTCCTGGGATGTTGCTGCTCTGGAGGGCCCCAGGGGGCTGTTATTCTGGGGGGGGGCTGCTGTTCCGGCAATGGGGGCTGACTGGCCCTGGCTGCTCGCTGCTCCAGCCGTCCCTGGGACCGGTGCTGTTAGGGCAATCCCCAGGGCTGTGGACCTCTGTGTGGTCAGTCCCCAGGGCCAGCCACACCAGTAGCTGCTCAGGCGATCCCCCGGGCCACGTGCCTGGGGCTGCCTGAGCAGTGGCCAGTGTGGCTGGTTCTGGGGACTGCTTGAATGGCTGGACGCTGCCGTTGCAGAAGTCATAGAGGTCTCGGAAAATCATGGAATCTGTGACTTCTGTGACCTCCATGACAGACTAGCAGCCTTAATAATATTCAGTGTATCAACCTAATCAATACAAATTTAAATAGGGAAACATTTAAGTAGATTGACACCAGACTGATGGAAAGAAAGGGTGGTCTTGTCATAAGGGATCATCTCAATAGAATAGGTGTTTTCTCTAAGCAATTATACCTATCAATCTGTCTAGTTTTTTTTTTCCTCAACACACATGAGTTCTCTCATTATTTTTCACATATCATGAAATCTGTTCATCACAGACTAGATAATCCACACACAAATAATCATAATAATGTAGAGATGTGAACAGTGACAGGCTACTTTGGCCTGAGTCTTATTTCTAACACCCAGTCTAAATAACAGTTGAGTACTAGTGTGATGAGGTGGCCACTTCACACAGGATTGGAAGGGGTTAAGATGGCCAGGCAGGCCAATTAACTCCACAGGCTGCACCTGGAGGAGGAGCCAGGGAGACGGGAACTACTTGAAATCAGGCTCAGCTGTGCAGCAACAAGCAGGGCCTGTATAAAATGAGGTAGTTAGCAACAGACAGGGTCTGCTGGGAAAGGTTGCAGGCACTCCCTAGAAAGAGGGAGGAGGGTTTTGGAGCTAGTACACCCAGAGGGAGAAGGGGAACCAAGTGTGGTAGGAAGCAGTCAAGGGACCAGTGGTGGCTGGGAGAGGAAAGCCCAGAACTGCTGAGCTGAGGGTCCCTGGACTGGAACCTGGAGTAGAGGGCTGGCCCAGGTTCCCCTACCAGACACTGAGGGAATGGCACCTGAGGCAGTGAGAGGGAAGACTGCCTAGGACTGCAAGGAAAAAGGGATTTTGATACCCCGGAAGAGGGGAACACTGAGTGACCTGGCTGGAGGGCTAAGTCACAAAGAGTACACTGCGATTCCTGGAGTGAGAGAGGGTCTGCAGACCAGAGAGAGACAGCGTGCAAACCACAGAAGAGGGCAGTGAACTCAAGAGCTAATCCTCAGAGTGACCAGAAGGAGGCGCCAGACCAGTGGTGAGTGGTGCACCCTGTGACAGCTAGTCAGGACCCCATAATGGAAACAAGGAAAGAATCCTCCCCCACTGGCTGACACTCCTGCCTAGCAGTGTTCACAAATCTAGTGCCCTTTCCTCTCCTATCTCTTCTATAGAGTGGGCAAAGACTAGAGGATTTTTCTAGTGGTGGATCCTGTGGCCCTATCTGTGTACCGTGCACAAAGGTATATCCTTGGCACTGTGTGAGCTTACCAAATCCTGTCTTCCATGTACAACAGAATACCACCAATTCCATGCCTCCAGGAGAGCAATTTTTTCCTCTTATGTCTTCCAATGATACTGAAACATTCAATCAACATACAAGGGTTATCAGTCACCTCTTTACAGTTTTCCCTTTTGTATAATTAACATTATATAAATAATACTGCGTGTTACATGGTAACATTAATTTTTAGCAGTCAACCACTGTAAAGAGTCTAATGGCAACCACTGCACTCCTCTCAATTCTAGGGTGTGTAAAAGCTTGCAAGGATCTCTATTAGCCTGGTGACACTTACAATGTCTTGGAAATTTACTGGAATGTTTTTGTTTTTACTTTGTATACCATGTTTGTTTTGAGTCAGAAAAATCTTGTATGTTTTGGATTAGTTGTTCTGTGGCAGTAAGAGTCCATCAAATATTTTTTTGTTTTGATATCATGGTTATTTGAAAGCACTTATTCTGTCATTACCTGTACATGCACATATTCTGTACACTATCTGTACTAGTGAGATATTGCTGCCGGCACTGCATGTAACAGGGTGGGCTGGAGAGCCTGGAGCTAAGCCAGCCTGATTGCAGAATGAGCCCTATCTGGGGGAAATCACTACAGCCACATTCTGCTCCCTGAAGGGGGAATGAGTCAGGCTTAAGTAATGATAAAGCCTAGGGTTACCATACTTAATAAATAAAAAAAAAGGACCCTCCACGGGGTCCTGGCCCCGCCCATTTCCCACCCAGCCCGCCCCAACTCCACCCCTTCCCCGCCCAACGCCGCCCTAACTCCGCTCCCTCCCACTCCCAGCCACGTGGAAAGGGCTGCCCGAGCGCTACCGGCTTCACGGTTTGCCGGGCAGCCCCCAGACCCTGAGCCCCCTGC